>NC_041411.2:69840038-70132538 GCF_900747795.2 Erpetoichthys calabaricus | reverse complement strand
AAGGAAACTTAGTGCAGCAGATGAAAGACACATCAAGCTTATTACCCTTCGAAATCGGAAGATGTCCAGCAGTGCCATCAGCTCAGAACTGGCAGAAACCAGTGGGACCCAGGTACACCCATCTACTGTCCGGAGAAGTCTGGCCAGAAGTGGTCTTCATGGAAGAGTTGCAGCCAAAAAGCCATACCTCCGACGTGGAAACAAGGCCAAGCGACTCAAGTATGCATGAAAACATAGGAACTGGGGTGCAGAAAATGGCAGCAGGTGCTCTGGACTGAGGAGTCAACATTTGAAATATTTGGCTGTAGCAGAAGGCAGTCTGTTCGTCGAAGGGCTGGAGAGCGGTACAATAATGAGTGCCTGCAGGCAACAGTGAAGCATGGTGGAGGTTCCTTGAACGTTTGGGCTGCATTTCTGCAAATGGAGTTGGAGATTTGGTCAGGATTAATGGTGTTCTCAATGCTGAGAAATACGGGCAGATACTTATCCATCATGCAATACCACCAGGGAGGCGTATGATTGGCTCCAAATTTATTCTGCAGCAGGACAACGACCCCAAATATACAGCCAAAGTCATTAAGAACTATCTTCAGCCTAAAGAAGAACAAGAAGTCCTGGAAGTGATGGTATGGCCCCCACAGAGCCCTGATCTCAACATCATCGAGTGTGTCTGGGATTACATGAAGAGACAGAAGGATGTGAGGAAGCCTACATCCACAGAAGATCTGTGGTTAGTTCTCCAAGATGTTTGGAACAACCTACCAGTCGAGTTCCTTCAAAAACTGTCTGTAAGTGTACCTAGAAGAATTGATGCTGTTTTGAAGGCAAAGGGTGGTCACACCAAATATTGATTTGATTTAGATTTCTCTTTTGTTCAGTCACTGCATTTTGTTGATTGATGAAAATAAATGATTAACACTTCCATTTGTGAAAGCATTCTTTGTTACAGCATTTTTTCACACCTGCCTAAACCTTTTGCACAGCACTGTATGTGTAAAATATATATATATATATATATATATATACACAGTATATATACAATATATATACTGTATATACACACATACATTATATATATTATATAATATACACATACACAATATTATATATATATATATATATATATATACTGTATATAGTGGCCAGGTGTGGTAAGAATGGTCCATTACAACTGAAGAAATGTTGGGACGTCAGACTGGTCATCCTTTTATCTTTCTTTTTAAATGAAAGTTAACGCCTTCTGGCAACAAAACAAAGCGGGCCTAAGGGCAGCGAAATAGAATAAATAATAAGGCTATATATAGTCAATCCTTTAACATAAACAGTCTCCCAGGGAACTCTGGGTCGGTCAGATGTCATTCTCAAAAGACACCTTGTTCCAGGCAGTCGGAAGGGGCAGAGCTAATTGCCCTCACTTGGTGATTTCTCGGAGCTGCAAGGAGAGAAGCAGAAGGCACGGTGAGCGACAGCACTCCCTCTCACCCTGGTGGGTTATCACATACGTACCTTGAATGAGCCAGCAAGGAGATCCTCCGATGCGCATGCGTGATAATATATATGCATACATATACAGCACGTACATACAGTACATACACTGTCAGTGAAAAGTCTAAGCACAACCAGAAATTGTCATGTTTTTAATAGAAACTGGTTCCTTTGTTTATCATGTTGCCATTAAATTGATTTAAAAATACTAACCAAGACATTACTAGTGTTTCTAATGGCTATTACTGCTTGAAATGACAGGTTTTTAAAGTGTTATTCACTTATGACTGCAAAGCCCCATTTTTCTGCAGCCATTTCTTCAGTGTCCGAATGGTAAACTCCCTTAACGTATCCCTAATTAGTCATTTTACATGCTAATTGGTTATTAGAGGAACCTTTTTAATTGCTTTAGCACCTCTAAAATGTGTTCACCTGGGTTGCAACGTACTGGCGTTTCCCAAAGTTCAATTCGGGGTTCAAAAATGACCAAAATGAAATGATGACAATACTGAAATTCATCCATCCATCCATCCATCCATTATCCAACCTGCTATATCCTAACTACAGGGTCACGGGGGTCTGCTGGGGCCAATCCCAGCCAACACAGGGTGCAAGGCAGGGAACAAACTCCGGGCAGGGCGCCCACAAACACACACACCCACACATCAAGCACACACTAGGGACAATTTAGAACCGGCAATGCACCTAACCTGAACTTCTTTGGACTGTGGGAGGAAACCGGAGCACCCAGAGGAAACCCACGCAGACACGGAGAGAACATGCAACTCCACGCAGGGAGGACCCAGGAAGTGAACCCAGGTCTCCTAACTGCGAGGCTACTGAAATTCAATTTCTGAATATAACTTTTCCATTTTACAAAAAACTAGTTAAAATTTAACATTTCTACAACAACAAAAGCGCATAACTTCCAGAGTGAGGATGGACTGCTAAATACTAACGAGGCACAACCTGAGTTGCCTTCAAAGATGGGAAGTACTCGTAAGAACATGAATAATTTACCCAGTGGGTAATGGGGGCTCGTCTGGCACTATTAAGTAGTCAAAAAGTGGACAGGAGGCCAGTAAGAAGCCTTGAAATGACAGAGTGTGGGAAACAGTTTATGGGAATGTGATTGAGACGCACGGGGATACTGAGGAAAGGAGCACGTAGGGCAAGAGATCAAGATTAAATATTTTAAAATGTATTCTATTAAGCGTAGCTAGTCAATGATAATGAGTAAAAGGAAAAGAAAAAGCATTTTCAACATATGCCTAGCTAAAACAGAACAATGCCAGTGTCTACATGCAGTGCATTGTTCAATTTTGACGTCTAATGTGACATCACTTTGTAATGATGCTCAGTAGACATGGGCCACAATTAAAGCAAACTGAATGATCGTCTCCGTGAGATCTTGTGTTGCCGCAAGTCTTTACTTTCTTCGTTGCTGGAGGTGCAGCGCTTCTGCAGTCCTTGAGAGGTGAAACGTCTGATCTTCTGTCTGTCAGTCAATTAAATGACCATCATGGCACAAGTAAGACTGCCGGGGTGTTCGATGGGCGTAGAGACGCGGCTTCAATTATATTGGATATTGAGAGCGAGCAGACAGCTGTACAAGACGCAGGGCTTCCCCTGCTGTTTACTTGGGCAACCATCCAATAAAGTTGATTTGGTTTTAATGAGCAAGCCTCCGTGCTGCCTCTTGAATCTGAACAATACAAATATTTAATTTTCACATGAACGCTAATGTATTTGTGCCACGGATATAATTTACTCCACCGCAGAAACCCTGCGCTGCAGTCCAAGATGCAATAAAGCAACATGCCAGTCTGCTTAATATGAGCGCATGAATAATTACATTGCAGGGAGACGTAAAGCCAGCCGTTCCCCAAGGCAACCTCGTGCTTTTAGTTTCCTTAAACGGGAATTAGACGACGGATAGTGACTTTGATGAGGGACATTGTGATGAAGGAGATCTGTAAATCCAAGCAAATGTTTTAACAAGTCTTATTCAGTACAAGTTTGCCAAGTATTCACTCGGATGGCTTTGTGGATCCCTATTTGTCGTTTCTGATTTTGGACAGTAATTTTATCGTTCGTGTTAAAAATTGTTACAAAGGTTTTTGTTACTAATTAAGCTAAGTAGGGGCAGCAACAGGGGTTGGAAGATTTGCCCATGGCATGGGCTGGTTTGGGGGCCCAGGATGATCTGTGCAAAATATGAAATGTTTTTGTGACGGCGCTATGAGTAACGATATCCGGTGATTTGACAGCAGCTTAAATAAATCATCTGAACAAGATATACTATGCGCTTTTAAAGATGAACGGACAGCTCTCACATTTCTTAATGAATCTTTAGAGATTTTATCCAGTTGTGTGCTATGCTACTGCTATCCTTCGATTTTAATAAATATTACCTTGCTTTTCAATTCGTATATTTGGTTTTTACATCTAGGTTAACTGAAGTAAAAAATTAAATGCAGGGCACCTAGTGTGAGGAGATTGCCACTCTCTTTCGCACAGGGTTTAGCAGGCTGAAGGAGGTGCCCCCAATAGGGCGAACATCACAGTAATTGGTTGGTAAGTAGTTTTAACCAAGTGTGTACAGGTTATTGTCGGGGATCAAGGTGTGTCAGCCTTTAGGTCTAGGATGTGTCCGGATGTGTCAGCCTGAGTGTATATTTAATATTCTCGGGAACCAAGGCAGCCTTAGGTCTAATCAATATCTGGGGGTACAGTGAACCCTCGTTTATCACGGTTAATCCGTTCCAGACTCTACCGCAATAAATGAATTTTCGCAAAGTAGGATTCTTTATTTATAAATCGAATATTTTCGCAGTTAGAGTATAGAAAACCTGTTTACGACCTTCTAAATACGTTTTTCTAACACTATTAGAGCCCTCTAGGCATGAAATAACACCCTTTAGTCACCACTACACTCGTATTACCCAATATATTAGACAAAATAAGAGAAAATAAGACATATTAGACGTTACAAATATCATATTATTATTATTGTACTGTGCATTTAATTACACACACACACACAGTTCTTACACACAACCACTAACCTATGAAGGCACAACCTCAGTAGGAGAGTCTTCAGGTGGTGCAGTATCGTCAGCAGGTGTGTCGTTGTCTTCTTCCGCTGAAGGAGTACTAGGAGTAGGCAGTGGGTGTCTGGGTGCGCGGCTGAAGAACATCTTGATAGGCAGTTGCTGGCATTGCCTTTTCATATGCGTGAGGAGGCTTTTGTAGGGTATTGCCATCTTTGATCATATCCAAGAGTTTCACCTTCTCCTGGATAGTAAGCATCTTCCTCCGGCGCTTAGTTTCATTGTCAGAAGGCTTAGAAAAAGCAGCACGTTTAGGAGCCATCGTGGGGTTTAGATAAAAGTTCTCAGAAAGCGCATGCGTAGTGACGTAAGCGTGTATGAGAAAAAAATCGCGATAGAGTGAAGCCGCGAAAGTCAAAGCGTGATATAGCGAGGGATCACTGTACCCGTGCATTGTTCACACTGTAGCTAGCGAGTCCCTGTGTGGAGAATTGAGGAATGATAGCCTGTGCAAACATCACTCATAACACTGGTCAACAAGCATTTTGCTACTGGGATTCTTTCATCTGTACTTTAACAAATTTCACTTGGCGACTCCAAATCTGAAAGCCGTTTTCGTCCAGCACGTTCCATTTTTTAGTTATGATGTTCCAGGTCTTGGATAACTAGGGTGATGGAACAGTAAAGGCGATGCGCTTCAGTATTTAAGAAATAAGTTTGGTCTCGAGAAAAGTGAAGCCAAAATGAAGGAAGGTATTTTTGAAATCTGTGAACTGATGCTTGGCGATGAGTTCAAAAGGATACTGAAGCCAACTGACTCAGCACCCTCATTCGTGCAGGTTGTCCAGAATTTTCTTGACAGTCACAGAGCAGAGAATTATGTTGAGCTTGTGGAGAACCTGCTGAAAGTAAATCAGCTTACGGGAGCCAGAATGTCACTGAAGACCCATTTTTTACATTCTCATCTCGACTTTTTTCCAATAAATCTAAGCGATGTCAGAGATGAGTATGGGGAAAGATTTCATCAAGATATAAAGGTGATGGAAAACCGATATCAGGGAAAATTTACTCCAAGCATGATGGGTGACAACAGTTTGTTCATGCAAAGAGAGACGGATGTGCAGTACAGGCACGAGGTATTGCCTCAGACAATTTTGAGCCCACTGACCTCGCTTTTATATTGAGGAAAATTGACATAAACATGTTTTAAAGTGTCTCTGGTATCATTTTCTGGTTTGCGTTCAGATTAAACACATTCAAATAATTTTAGTGGGACAGAGTCCAAACTCTAGATGTTGTGTTGATAAATTATATTGATATTCGAAAGTGTCAAAACGGCAACGATGTGTATCTCAAAAATCTGATGTGCTAGCTTAATTTCGATTTCGTATATGAAATCAGGGTAAAAAACCTCATACAGTGCTGGCCTGAAGTTCCCAGTAGCAAACAAAAAATATTTTTTTGTAGACCAGTGTAATGAGTGCTTGTGCATGTGTGAAGTCTGGGGTGCGACAGTAGGCCATTCCAACAAACTTGGTGAGTCCCACTCATCTCACGATAATACAGTAAGTATTGTAAAAAGAGGACAAGATAAAGATTTGGGGAGACACCACGACCCTGCATATTGTAAGACAAAAAATAAATTGAATCTTTTTAGCAAGCATAATGTCTCTAAGGATGCAAGTCTCAGATTAGACTATCCAAAATGGCGACACTTCTGGTTAAATAGAAGCCCGGCAGGAAGAGATGGGTCTTGGAGAAGTGGCATCAGAGGTGGTGAGGTTGTCAATCACCCGATCTGTAGAGGGAGGAAGAGAAGAGGCGTTAGAATACAGCATCACACTATGGATTGGCGAGGAATTACCACCACCAGAGTCTTGAAGCTGTCCCGAAGGCACACGTGTGTGACTGTATGTCTGGAAGGAACCCATTATTGTTGCTGTACCAGTACAATGAAATTGTGAACAACATTCACGGATATAGAAGTTTGCAGCCATCAGAAATTCCAGATCATCTCATTTGTGGATGTTTGTGAGGAAGATACTTCGTATCGGGGGCTTATGCAGCTGCTCCCTGAGTTGAGCCAGAAGGTCCGCCGGTCATCCTTGCTTCTGCTTATGCTCCCGATGCCATCTGTGCCTCCTCTCAGACACAATAACAATCCAAAGAGCCACAAGGAGATGCACTCATACCTGGCTGCTGCCATTCCTGAGCAAGCTCTGCACTGGTGGTGCCCCCCGATCCCGAGCCATGAATAAAGAATGGTACCAAAACATCCTGCGAGTGCAACTTTGCCCAACCATCCAGGAAATGTTTGCTGACCATAAATGCCTTTTCCAGGATGATGGAGCACCGGGCTATAAGGCAAAAGGGATAACTAAGTGGCTCGAGGAACAAAACATTGAAATTTTAGGTCCATGGCCAGGAAACTCCCCATTGAGAACTTGTGGTCAATCCTCAAGAGGTGGGTGGACAACCAAAAAGCCCACCAATTCTGACAAACTCCAAGCATTGATTATATAAGAATGGACTTCCATCAGTCAAGATTTGGGCCAGAAGTTGATTGACAGCCTGCCAGGGTGAATTGCAGAGGTCTTGAAAAAGAAAGAAGGGCCAACACTGCAAATATGGACTGCTTGCATAAACTTAATGTCATTGTCAATAAAAGCTTTTGAAACTGATGAAATGCTTGTAATTCTACTTCAATATAACATAGAAACAACTAACAAAAAGATCTAAAGACACTGAAGCAGCAAACTTTGCGAAAATTAATATTTGTGTCATTCTCAAAACCTTTGGCCATGACTTGTATATAAGAATGTCCCATCAGAAGGAAGGTGCTGGCCGGTAAGATTGTGTAACCACTATTTCCAGATGGAGTTCATGTGGACTCACACTAGGTATGGACATTTTGTACCATGCCCATCGTCAATAGTCCCCCCTCCAAACACTCCTACTGGCCTGCGCTCAGACCGTGCTTAACATTCTGGGCCGAGGTACGCTTTAGTCATCACCATGTGACTTTATGTAAAGCTGAAACAAGATCCGAACACAGAGTGACAGCCTGCACGTCAAAATGATTTTCCTGATTTTGTGATTTTCTTTGGAGTCGTGTAGGGCAGGATGACACTCCATCCTCTTACAGATTTATTGAGTGTGCAGTAGGGAATCCATTCCCGGGCTCCCAGTAATCGGGAGCCTGGGATTCCCGGACGTTTCCCATTCCCGAATTCCCGGGAATAAAACTGATGGAATTCCCAGCTGAATGGGAACGGCCAAGCTCTCATATATAGCGTGTAAAAGTGTAATAATCGATCAAGAAATAACAGAGTTATAGTTGAAAATAAGGTGGCGCCATTGCTGCAGCTTGCACTTCATCAGACAACAGCTTTGAACAGCAACTTGAAATTGCAATGCGTCAGTCTGTTGCATCCGCATTATCTGTGCCAAGAAACGTGCCATCACAGAATGACAAGAAACTGGATGCATCATTAAAAGCTGAAACAACGGTGTTTCAGAGTAACGGCAAGCATGGGCGTTGTTTAGAACAAGTGTATCAGTATCTGATGACTGTGCCGCCTACTTCAGTGGAGGCACAGCGTGCTTTCTCAGCAGCTGGCGTACTCTGCATGAAGGTGCGCTCTCACCTGGACGACCGCACGCTGGACACGTTGTGCTTTCTACGCTCTTATTACCGCAACTAACTAGATACATGTACTTATATGACAGCATGAACTGCTTGTAGATAAGGTTAGTCTTTTATTGCTGTCAACATATTGCAATAGTTTTATTAAAAATAAGTGTTGCTCGCTCTAGAACCGTTCACATGTGAGATGCACGTGCACTGTGTGATTCCTGGGAATGACATGCGGATTTCCCGAATTCCCGGGAATGGATAAACCCGTCCGGGAATGGATTTCCTAGTGTGCAGCAAAGCGTTGTGCTGTTAATCATGCAGCACGTACGAAAAGATTTTTACAGAGACAAATGATGTTAAGGGTGGAATTTGCAGCTTTTCTTACCAATTACAATTCACGTCCATCTGTAAGGCGAGAATAAAAACCTGTTTCTAACTTAAATGATATAATAAAATGAAATGAGAATTGCACTATTTGACTTGTCGCATCATTGACGTCATGTCTCTTTTCCGTGCTCGGGCGCGTCACAATGTTCCCCGAATCCTGGGCACACCTCTTCCAAGCAGGCCAGGATGAGGTATGGTTGGTCCAAAACGGAGCAATCTCACTAGTCAAAAGAACTAAACTTGGGAGGGGTTACATGCGGACATTGGGCACAGATGTGGTTGAAATTTAACATCTTATTAAAGAAAGAAACGTCCTCTAACATTGTTCATTGTATCTTTTAATTACTCCTCAGTGAAATGCCTTGGAGGGACCATTCTTCAAAAAGCAGTCCATTACAGCCCAGTCAGAATGATCAGAATGGTCCAAGAAACAAGAGATAAAGGTTCATTTTATAAACTGTGGAATTTACATTCAGTGTCAATCAATGCATACATTTTTTTCTGGTTGGTTTGTTGGTTTACACCCAAATGAATTATCTATATATATAAAATCCCTATGTGCGTCCAGGTGTCCGTGTGTGGGTGTCTTCTGGTGAAGTGCGCATGCGCGGGGCACGGTGCGACGCGCGATATTACTGTCAGAGAAAGTTAGAGGCATTTTACGGAAATACAAACCAGTATTACTGCGAGAGGAAATTAAAGGTACACAATACAGTGACGCATATTACAGCCACATACAAGGCAGTATTACTGTCAGAGAAAATTAAAGGCATATTACCGACGCGCATGCCTGTATTACCGCCAGAGAAAATTAAAGGTATATTACGGACGTACAAGCCAGCGGACGTACAAGACGGTATCCTTCAATAAGGGCGCGCACAAAAAGGCGAGCCTCAAAAGGGCGAACTCAATTGGGCGCAGCGAATAAAGGCGCGCGTAAATAAAGATCTGCACCTTTGTTGCTCTTCACATATTCCAGAGCCATTTGAACTAAATTATCTATGAACGCCTTTATTCGCCGCGCTCAATTGAGGTCGCCCTTTTGAAGCTTGCCTTTTTGTGCGCGCCCTAATTGAATAGAGCCGTACAAGACAGTATTACTGTCACAGAAAATGAAAGACACACAATACACGGCGGCAGCCCACGAAGAACAGTCAGCTCAGCAGGTAAACATCAACAAAAGAAAGGCTGAAAGAAAGAAAAATACGACCAACAACAAGAATGAGGTCAAAGTCCCTTGCCATTTAATATAGACTGTTCCTACTAATGTTTATGCACTACTGTTCTAGCGCCCGTTATTATAACGGGCTAAATGACTAGTATAAAATAAAAGTCTATCATATTATATTCTGGTTCTTCCTTTTGAGATGAGCCACCACCCTTGAAACTTCTGTGCATCTAACTGTAACGGCCGACCCCTTACTCAGCCGGCAACTACACCTCCAAGACCTGTGGCCTGGATAATTTACTAAGAATGAATCTAACTATCAAGCCGTACCTCTTAACAAATTACACTTTTCCCCTACAATCGACGATGTAAATATAAGCATGCAAAAAGCAGATGATGTAAAATTAAACTGATTAAATGTATTAAATAAATCCACAAGACAAATGCAAAAATAGAAACATAAATATACATATCCCTCCACCACATCAACAATGAGACACCACCATATATAAATACAACAAAACCCTCCCTTGCCCCTGTAATATATAACACACAACACGAATAACAAAAATGAATGATATACTGAATGATTGTGAACTTGAGTCCGGTTATAAAAACTGTCCTGAATACGGATGACTGAACTAGTGGTAAATGAATCGTTTGAATTTCCCGGCAAATGGAACAACCTCACCGTGATTCCTCGGCGTATGGTGGATGGCGAATCGACCCCGCGGTCTCAGCAGATGAAGGATGAAAGCAGTCCGGCAAAATGAAAAACAAACTGATGCAAAGGCGCGATGTGGAAAAACAGCAAGTAAGTTGATACGTGGTTGAAAACGAATGGTCTCCTTTCTCTTCTCCTCTCCTCTCTTCTCTCTCTCCTTTCTGATTACTTAAATAGTCCTTGTGACGGCTGTAATTGATTAATTAAGAACAGGTGTTTTCCAGGTTAGAGGCTGTGGTCTTCTTCCATCATCCGCCCCCCTTTACGGGGACGGCATTTACTGATACACACACATAAACAGCAAACGGGACAATGGAAACGAGACGCACTCAGTACTGACATTTGACAACACTAACTATGTAGCCCCGCTACATAACAACTGTCCATTCTGGTTCTTTACAGCAGTGGTCCCCAACCTTTTTGACAGCAAGGACCACTTTATTAGATGCAAATTTTTCCACGGACCGGTCGGGATTGGGGGGTTTAGTTTTATACACAATTTACATAACATTTCTATTATTATTAAGTTTTTAAGCAGTTCGCATACGTTTTCAACCTGAGATTTTTCTTCTTTTTTTGCATATAACAAAGACATATGCTTTGCATTTGCCATTCAAACAGATTGCACATCACAAACATTAACACTGTTATCTTTTTTTTGTGTCTGCCGTTTCTATAGGAGGGTGACAATGAATTAAATTCCAATGGATGTTTTTCAAATGTTGACAAGCAATAAGCAAAAGGTATCACTGAAAACCACAGACAACAAAAACAGCAAAAAAAAAAAAAACAGTACGAGGAAAGTTCGAAGAAAGAGATTTTTTTTTACAATGTTTCTGTTTGGGGATCGTTGTGCAAACGTGCACCACTGAGCTGCGACTACAGATCTAACTGCTCTGTGGATGATTCGTTCAAGCATTTCAAGGTCACTTCGTGGTAATGAAAGTATCTGCTGAATGTACTTCGTAGTAACGCAATTTCTATAGACTCGTGTCATATGGGGAAACTGTCGGGACCGTAACAATACTTTGTTGTAATACTCTCTCACCTCGGTCTCTCTCCTCTCTCTGCGCCGCTGCAAAGCCCCGCCCGCCAAGTGTTCTGAAAAGTCTTGAGTGAGTCTCCGTTGCCGGCAGTCCTCTCGCGGCCTGGCTGTCAGACGGCTGCGGCCCGGTAGTGGGTCGTGGACCGGTGGTTGGGGACCCCTGCTTTACAGGACATCTGCTGATTTCTTACTTGTATATTACACCAGCCTTTCTTCTGGTACAGTCTTTATTTACTTGACCATCTCAGTATTTTTCCTAAACCAATTCTTATATTTCAGCGTACATTTTGTTGTTTTTTGGTTTCCCACATTTATTAACTCTTTACACTGTTTCTTTTAAGATGAATGCTATGTTACCCTAAAATTATTCTTCCACACAGAACAAATTGCTAGTGGGAGTACAGTCTTAAACCGTGTTCTTGTTGCATCAAAGGCACACATTTTGGTGGATGTGAAACATAAAAGTTTTGCTGTGGACTCACGTTTCATGTGAATCGTTCCTCTCGTCCCTAGCTCCTCGTTGAGGGTTAAAGGAAACAAAGAAAGCTTCTGAATCCTTTAACTTTTTGAGGGCTGAGTATTTTTTCTAAAAAAACTCAGTTTTCTGAGAAGCGCACAAAGCAATTGTTTCACACATAAATCAACATACAACATCTATTGCCACATGCCGTGGCTGCTGTTGGCGCATGTTCAGCATCTCTGGCAGCAATGTCTGCATGGAGGCACCTCAATGGACAGCAGGAATACACGGTGGGCCTGGCTTTTTTCACACAGCAGATGGGTGGTTGGTGATGGTCGCAGTGTAATGCAATATGTGGTGGTCCTCCCAGGCAAACGCTGCTGTATGAGCATCAGCTACATGAAAGTGTTCAGCACCACAATCAGCTGGGGACCGATCAGATGATGCTGGTACCTTACTTTCGTTCATCTCCAGATCACTTGTATCAAACTCGGAGTCTGACAAGTCAGAGTCCTATTCAACGAAATTATGTAAAACATCCATGGAGTATTTTGCTTTGCACATTAGCTCTCGCCAGATGTCGATACTATTGTAGAAGGTGGTTTGCTCTTCGCTACTCACACACGCATAGAGAATCGAGGTCAAATCAACAAAGCTATGTAACATTCTTTCTAGCAAAGAGAGTCAAACTAAAACGCAAGGGCGAGTTTTGTCACAGCTTACGGCTGATTACCGCCCTCTACCCCTGAATTTTGACAAAAGTTGACATCAGCCCTGAAAGAGTTAAAATGAAGGCGACAGAATTAGCAGATGTAATTCATTATTAATTAAGAAAGGGGCCGCAATGAAACCCAGCAGCCTCTGGAGCCCTCCAGGGTCCGAGTTTAACACCCCTACTAGAGATCGATACATGTGGTTAGAGACGGCTATAAAAGCTGTGGTTAAGAAGTAACTTTGTGATCTGAAAGCGGCCTTACAATATTACATATTAAATGTACAATGCTCTATAAAATGTTACATTTCGACAGGATTATATTTCAGCCTCAGGAGATTAAGCACCATAAACTTCTCTTTCTTGTATAAAGCAGATAAAAGTGGGTAGACTGCTGTGAGTAACACATGAGAGTTTTGTCTGGTTGCAGCCTAGCAGAGACCCGCCATGGAGTGTGGAGGAGGGTGCAGCTTGTTGTTTTGGCTTAGCATAACTTAAAAATAATGATCGGGGGGTCTGTTACAGAACGTCGGCTCTATACATCATACCGTCGACTCGGGAAGCTTCTTATAAAATCGTGCAGCTTCATAATCCATTTATGTTATTATTCAAAGGTGTATGTAAATATTCTAGCATGCCCAGCTTTAATATTCTGTGCATGGAAACCAGCAAATCAAAAATTAATTCATTATAGATAAGTATCTAGTAGAATTACACGAGTCTCCTGATTGCACTATTGATTGCTGCCTTCTTGATATGAATTCGGAAGGAATTAAGGGATTCCTTACAAAGTTACTCTGTTTGCAATTCTCTTGCAGAAATTAATGAAGCCTTTGCATCCGAGAAATTGCTGTCGTTCCCCGAGTTCTTGGCACAGGCTTCCTGTACCCAGCAGAAAAAGAAAAGAAGCTGACTGGAGGTGTAGAAGTGAAGGATCTGGAATTCTTTCTTTTACTGACAGGAAGCCCACTTCATTAGTGTTACCTTCAGCCCTGAGCCTCACTGACAGCTTACTAGAGGCGCATCCCAGACCCCTCATGGACCCTGTGATCATCAGAGGTGACTGTGTGCAGATGGTGCAGACCTATAAATACCTGGGAGTGCAGCTGGATGATAAACTGGACTGGACTGCCAATACTGATGCTCTGTGTAAGAAAGGACAGAGCCGGTTATACTTCCTTAGAAGGCTGGCGTCCTTCAACATCTGCAATAAGATGCTGCAGATGTTCTATCAGACGGTTGTGGTGAGCACCCTCTTCTACGCGGTGGTGTGCTGGGCAGGGAGCATTAAGAAGAGGAACACCTCACACCTGGACAAACTGGTGAGGAAGGCAGGCTCTATTGTAGGCATGGAGCTGGACAGTTTGACATCTGTGGCAGAGCGACGGGTGCTGAGCAGGCTCCTGTCAATCATGGAGAATCCACTGCATCCACTAAACAGTGTCATCTCCAGACAGAGGAGCAGCTTCAGCGACAGATTGCTGTCACCGTCCTGCTCCACTGACAGACTGAGGAGATCGTTCCTCCCCCAAACTATGCGACTCTTCAATTGCACCCGGGGGGGGAAAACGTTAACATTATACAAAGTTATTGTCTGTTTTTACCTGCATTGTTATCAATCTTTAATTTAATATTGTTTTTTGTATCAGTATGCTGCTGCTGGAGTATGTGAATTTCCCCTTGGGATTAATAAAGTATCTATCTATCTATTTATCTTTCTTCATCAGCATACGTTGACAAAAATTACAGACAATAATTATTAAGACGTGTACAGAGTTCCAACAAAGTCGCTCAGTGCGTAAAGTTCAGAAAAGTGAAACTGCACAAGCTCAGTTAGTCTGTGGGCTGGGAGTCACAACACGTGGTATTTTCAAAGGGTCTGGTGGGGCTGAGTGATGTCTCAGGTACTCGGCCCAGCACAATTCACCATGGGCATCTTGTAGTTCATGACCGAGTTACCCAGAGAGTGGCACGAGACACTACAAACTGCATTCTCTATGGTGCAATAGGTGCATTAACAGGTTCAAAAATGGTCAAACCCGTGGACTCTTCAGATCCGGCCCACAATCGTGTCAGTTCATACAAACTGTGATGGATGGCCGGCTACATATTCCGGCCCTCACCCCCAGGCCGCCAGGAGGAGCTCTCCAGACAGCATGATCGTGCCCAGAGTTCCAGCAGGGCCTCATGGACTATGTAGTATTTATACACAGCCCTGCTGGATACCTTGGGGGCCACCAGGAGTCGCTGTAGGGGGGCTCGTGGGCTCTTATGTGCCCTATAACCCGGGAGTACGTCACGGTCACGTGACAGAAAGGAACGACTTGCTCCCGGGTTGAAGAAAAGGACTGTTTACCCTGACACGGAAGGAATAAGGAACTGTGGACTGATTGGACAGGAACACCTCCGGGTCAGGGTGTATAAAAGGACTGTGGGAAAGCCCAGACACTGAGCTAAGCTGGGAGGAAGGAGGGCCGTATATTCGAAGTCAAACTCGGTGAAGTCGGGCTCTCACAACCACACAGACAGTATGCATTGCTTTGAGGTTTTTTGCAAGCAGCACTTTATTATATACGGTAGACGATGTGGAAAATCTAACTAAAAGTGCAGTTTGCCAGGCAATTTAGTAAAGTCTGTTTGGCTCTGAAATATTTCCTTCGGGTTTTCATAGTGTTTACTGGACACCTGCGTGTGCAGACAATAAAAGAGGCGTTTCATGCCATTACAGGTAGGTAATACACAGGCTAAAACATCCACAGTTCCATGAAGAATCTCACAATCAGCCTAACATTCTCATTACCAGGATTTCCAAATGTGATTGGGGCACATGGGACTGATCACAGTGGAGTTTGATCAAACATTATTTGGAAAATGTACCTCTCCTCCTGATGAATTATCAGACACAGTGTCTTCATCAAATATTTGACCTTCGTCAATATCTCGTTGGTCAGACACAGGTTCAAGAGATATGACATTCCCTGCAACTGACCCAACAAAAAAGAGGGCTATATGGAACACACCTATGGCACACATGGAGGACAAATATATGCAATGACCATCCTTTACCTGAAATGAAGTGACCACTGCATCCTGCCACTGGTTCTGAGGAGGAGCTTCCCCCTGGAATGCCATCAGAAACAGGGCGATGGGCATTTTGCTGGAGAGCCAACTCTTCTGCAGGAGTTAAGTCTGGACCGCGTGGACATCCACCTGTTTTTTGCTTGTCTGCCTTCTTATTAGCTTTAAAATTAATGTTCTTTACATTATATATGATTCTTTATGTCATCAATTCTTTAAATAGTTATATACCAATATTTACCAGTTTGAAGTATATTCTTGTACTTCACTTTAACCTGTTCCCATGTTCTCCTTGTGCTCATGTTTGATCTGGAATTATGACATATTAAATAATAATTAATCTGACACATAGGAAATGAAACGCTGCATTCAGTAAGTACAATGCACACGCGTTTAATTTGTCGGCCACTTTTTGCCAGCCATCTTTTCTGGTTTGGGCTGCTTTTTGCAGTGTTACCCCTTGTGCATATTAAATCTTGACATTCTTCATGTCCTTCGAATGAAAGGTCTTGCGCCACGTGTGTGAAAAAAAAAATGCCCGTTCTTTCGTCATTTTGTTACAGCCTATCAAAGACTTGCTGGTCATGTTTTCTAGACTCAATATACAGTGATCCCTCGCTATATCGCGCTTCGCCTTTAGCGGCTTCACTCCATCGCGGATTTTATATGTAAGCATATTTAAATATATATCGCGGATTTTTTGCTGGTTCGCGGATTTCTGCGGACAATGGGTCTTTTAATTTCTGGTACATGCTTCCTCAGTTGGTTTGCCCAGTTGATTTCATACAAGGGACGCTATTGGCAGATGGCTGAGAAGCTGCCCAACGTACTTTTCTCTCTCTCTTGCTCTGACTTTCTCTGATCCTGACGTAGGGGGATTGAGCAGGGGGGCTGTTCGCACACCTAGACGATAGGGACGCTCGTCTAAAAATGCTGAAAGATTATCTTCACGTTGCTATCTTTTGTGCAGCTGCTTCCTGAAACGACATGCTGCATGGTGCTTCGCATACTTAAAAGCTCGAAGGGCACGTATTGATTTTTGCATGTTTGTTTTTCTCTGTCTCTCTCTATCTCTCTCTCTCTCTGCTCCTGACGGAGGGGGTGTGAGCTGCCGCCTTCAACAGCTTTGTGGCACGGTGCTTCGCATACTTAAAAGCCAAACAGCCCTATTGATTTGTTTGCTTTCCTCTTTCTTTCTGACAGTCTCTGCTCCTGACGCGCACTCCTTTGAAGAGGAAGATATGTTTGCATTCGTTTAATTGTGAGACGGAACTGTCATCTCTGTCTTGTCATGGAGCACAGTTTAAACTTTTGAAAAAGAGACAAATGTTTGTTTGCAGTGTTTGAATAACGTTCCTGTCTCTCTACAACCTCCTGTGTTTCTGCGCAAATCTGTGACCCAAGCATGACAATATAAAAATAACCATATAAACATATGGTTTCTACTTCACGGATGGCTCTGGAACGCAACCCCCGCGATGGAGGAGGGATTACTGTATATGGGCTTTTCACTCAGCGCGGGCGCGCGCATTCATCTCGGATGATTGGATCCAGCTCAACTAATCTACTACACGGCTGCGTTTGAAAAACCAACTTATCCCGGATGAGTTTCACCGGCATTAACTCATTCAAAATGAGGCATCTGATCGCGGATGATTTAAACGACGTACGGAAAATACCCCCCGGTAGAGAAATAAACAAAGGTACACACAAGGAGATTGAGTTTATAGATGACAATTCGTATTGTGGCCACTAGAGGGCAACTCGGGACACCAAACCCTCAACACAACTCCACAAACCTCAGTCATGGGTTCAAATAACCAAGGGTTGTCAAACTCCAGGCCTGGTGGGCCGCAGTGGCTGCTGGTTTTCATTCTAAACCTTTTCCTCATCAGTAATCAGTTTTCACTGCTAATTAACTCCTTTTCCTTCATTTTAATAGTCCTGTTTTTAAGGATTCAGTCCTCTGAAATGATTTGTTTCTTCTTTAAATGGCAGCCAAACAGAAATGAGATGTGAAACGAGCCAACAGATGACCAGCTAAACTGGAACGTCAATCTCCAGCCAATTTCACTCCAACCAGTTTCTTAAAGAGAAGCCGATTCTTTCTGTCAATTAAAGTCGTTGTTGAATAATAGGACTTGTTGGCTGCTCTCATTCTGCCACAGCAGACTGTTGATTTTCTGTTTTTTCTAAGTCCACCGTCAAGATGTTTTGGTGACTTGAGCAGACCAACATGACCGAGACCTTCACCTTTCTTTATTTTCAGGCGAGCTGGTCATGTGGCAGCTTGTTGTGTCTCTCATTATTGTTTAGCTGCTCATTAAGGAAAAAGAAACAACTAAGGGGTTTGAGTCACGTCAATGAAAATGAAGGCAAAACAAGTTAATCAGCAGCAAAAACGAATCACTAATTAAGAAGATGGTTAGAATGAAGCAGACACTGCGGCCCACCAGCACCAGAGTTGGACACCCCTGAAATAACCTTTTATTTGAAGTTTATACTTTCAGTGCACAAGACACAAATCCTTCTGTTTTTCTCTCACATCTCCTCCAGCAAGTGTTGCCATCCGACTCCCCAAATGAGACCAGACTCCTTTTATGCTGGACTTCTGGTGCTACAACATTGCATGAAAGAAGCAGTTCCAGGTCAGGCAGAAACCATTAATCCTCATCCACACGTACCCGGGCATTTTTTAAAATGGGAGTTTTACCCCTGAAAGCTCAAAAATCCACTGGCGAGAGCATGAAACACAATTAGCATGGAATTTGCAAAAATACGGATGCCATGAACACTACCCGGCCATTTTAATACAACGTCAATAAATGATCACAGGTGGCTTGTATGTTAAGAGAAAACCTTCCCATTCTGTTCAAATTATCCATGGAATTTGTGGATGGCTGCTTTATTTCTACAGGAGTCCTGGTGAAATCCTGCTATAGGCTCCTCCACTTTGGACTCATTGACAGGTCATTGTATATACACAGGGCCCAAGCGGACTGTAGTTGCTTCATACACGAGACCACCTATCTTGACAATCTAAAGGTGTTTTCTGTCTTGCATGGTGACAGACAACCCACAAATCACCTCCAAAGACTGCAGATGGCGTATCTGTACATCATTCTACAATTCAGCGCAATTTGCACAAAGAACATCTGTATGGCAGGGTGAGGAGAAAGAAGCCCTTTCTGCACTCACGCCACAAACAGAGTCACTTGTTGTATGCCAATGCTCATTTAGACAAGCCAGATTCATTTTGGAACAAAGTGCTTTGGACTTTGTGATTCTTACGTGTCCATAGCAAACAAGGGTACCTTTTGTGACCTGTTAAATTGGTCATTTTTAAATTTCCATTGTACCACCCAGTTCATACCGTGTTTGGCGAATAGAATGGGACGCATCCTCCTTTGCCCTCCTTTATGACCTTCAGTGTCCTCCTTTGGGTTCACAGGTTTCTGGTAACCCTAGGTATACCAAGGAATGAGATATACCACCACACTACCGAGTCAAAAGACAACCCCTTCAGGCAGGAAGTGTCTCATATAAATCGGGGAACAAATCTTCAGCCCATCCTGCGACATGCCGCTCACTTACACCAATCGCGACTGACGCAGGCGCCTTCTGCACAGGTGCTCCACTCAATCCTTGCAAGGCGTGTATTTAAATAGGGATAGTGGTCTTACACAAACTTGAGCTCATCCCAACACGCTCCCCTTGGAAGACGTGATACGCACTACAAAAGTAAGTTACTTTTTCTTGGGGATTGCCTCCTCACAAACTTAACTAAATGCTTCACACCTTTTCCTTGGCTAAAAAAAAGAAATGCGCCAGCTGATATCGGGGTGCACACGCATGACCTCCAGCAGGCCTGACCTGGAGGTGCGCTTGACCCGTCACCGGCCTCCCACTACGTGCACCTGCCGAAGTCAAAGACGAAATGTTTGCAAAGTGCACCATGCACTTTAACGACTTTAACAAGTAAGTGCTTTAACTTTTAATTTTGTGACAAAATCAACTTTACCGTATTCTTAGGACTTTCTTTCCTTTAAAGGGGTAATGCCTGGTAGGCGGATTACCACAACTCTGAAGAAGGTTCTATGGTCTTAAGAGACCAAAATTGAGCTTTTTAGCCATCAGACTAAATGCTTGGGCACAGCATCTCCGCCATGAAACATCAAGCTGTGGGGATGCTTCTCTGCAGCAAGCACTGGTAGGCTTGTGAGGGTGGGGGGGGAATGAATGCAGAAAAATCCTGCAGGAAAACCTGGATACTGTCTGAAGGAAACGTGCACATTGGAAGAAGGTATGCAAGATAACAGCTCCAAAGATAAAGCCAAAGCTACACAGAAATGGCTTCAAGGAAAGAACAATGTAAAAGTCTTAGAGTGGCCGAGTCTGAGTCCAGACCTCAACCCAAATGAGAATTTGGCTCTTACCTTCACTTACATTTCCTTAACATTTACACATGCGGTCTGGGACAGTTGAGTAGTTTCGCAAAGAACAGAAAGAAAAAAGGCAGAGTGCAGACGTGCAAAGTTGACAGAGAAGAGAGAAACCTGTGCACACAGCCTGATATGGAAGATTATTTGCAATCAAATCCAATGTTTTAAATACACTGCAATGCACTGCATTTTGGCCCTTTTTATCATGACGTATTTAACGCATCACACACATTTTCAATTGCTTTCTTCACAGCACAGAATTATGTCGGTTTAAAATTCATGAACGTGACCGTGGATCATGTCCATAGAGCTCGTGTCCCAACCAAAAGCAAAGCAATGTACTGCATTTCGCTCAGCGGCTGTTCTGAGTGTATTGCGTTTCGATTCGAGACGACGCGTAAACCGTAGCAAAACTGAATGTAATCCAACGACCAATTAGTGTCGAAGGGTGGGGACCAGGGGGCGTCGGCAATCTGGGTAAAAGGTGTTCCGCTTCACACACTCCTGTTGGAAAAAGTATCCGTTTCATCAATGTGGCTTGATTAATCGACCCGGTGAGAATTATATTTTGGGTTTCACTGAAAAAGTTTAGGCCGGCACGGTGGCGCAGTGGTAGCGCTGCTGCCTCGCAGTTAGGAGATCTGGGTTCGCTTCCCGGGTCCTCCCTGAGTGGAGTTTGCATGTTCTCCCCGTGTCTGCGTGGGTTTCCTCCCACAATCCAAAGACATGCAGGTTAGGTGGATTGGCGATTCTAAATTGGCCCTAGTGTGTGCTTGGTGGGTGTGTGTGTGTTCTGTGGTGGGTTGGTGCCCTGCCCGGAATTGGTTCCTGCCTTGCGCCCTGTGTTGGCTAGGATTGGCTCCAGCAGACCCCTGTGACCCTGTGTTCGGATTCAGTGTGTTGGAAAATGGATGAAAAAGTTTACTCTTCCATTAACAATCGGTTACGCTTGCCTTACCTTGTTTCATTCTTCTGATAGTCCTGACCGACACGTCAAAGAGTTTAGCAACAGCCAGTTTATGTTCGTCCTCATCTGCAGGAATTTACACGCCATACATAGAGGAATATTGATGAACGGATCCCGCCGGTTGATGATCTATAAGATGTCTACATGACACTAGCTCTTGAATGCATTCTAAGAATGTTACTGAAATTTTTCACCCGTCATTGCTTTCATTATGCCGGATTTTACGAGCAACACGGAAGAGGATGAAATCGTTACTTATATTGGCAGTGTGGACGAAGGTTCGAGGCAAACAGCAGATGTAGAGTAAAAAAGCAATTTCTTTATTCTTGGTGAGCAGAGAGATTGGACAGAGCCTGTCAGCTGGTCACTAACAGTATCACGTCACAGCCTGCCTTTACAATTTTTCACAGCAGGCTTTTTATATTCTTTGAATCACGTACGCATCATGCCAACCCCTGAGTAACAGACACATGACTTGGATAAAATCATCACTTCTAACTTAAAGTTTACACAAGCATTTCTGATTATTATTGAGCGATAAGACTTCTCCCGTGCATTTTAAAGATTACTTTTTTTTGCATATAAAGTTCACCTGAAATACAATTACTGGTAATCTTTGTGGTTAGGCCTATTTCCCAGTTACTGGTAATCTTTGTGGTTAGCCCTACTTCCCAGTTACTGGTAATCTTTGTGGTTAGGCCTACTTCCCTTTATTTTTGAGATATGCTGTTCTTGTTTTAGCTATTTTCAACACCTTGGCTTTAATGCTTAATAACCCTTAATTTTCCCATATCACATTCCTTAACAATCTTAATGCATTCATATGGTTAACACAAAGAACTCTTACACTTACATTTTCTTAGCAATCAGCTGGTTTGCATAACATATTTTCCATCCACCCAAACGCACATAGATATCTAAGTACAAAAATATCTGTTGCACTAAGGTGTACAGTAATCCCTCGCTATATCGCGCTTCGCCTTTCGTGGCTTCACTCCATCGCGGATTTTATATGTAAGCATATTTAAACATATATCGCGGATTTTTCTGCGGACAATAGGTCTTTTAATTTCTGGTACATGCTTCCTCAGTTGGTTTGCCCAGTTGATTTCATACAAGGGACGCTATTGGCAGATGGCTGAGAAGCTACCCAACTTACTTTTCTCCCTCTCTCTCTTGCGCTGACTATCTGTGATCCTGACGTAGGGGGATTGAGCAGGGGGGCTGTTCGCACACCTAGACGATACGGACGCTCGTCTAAAAATGCTGAAAGATTATCTTCACGTTGCTATCTTTTGTGCAGCTGCACGGTGCTTCGCATACTTAAAAGCTCGAAGGGCACGTATTGATTTTTGCTTGAAAAACAAACTCCGTCTCTCTCTCTCTCTTTGTCTGCTCCTGACGGAGGGGGTGTGAGCTGCCGCCTTCAACAGCTTTGTGCCACGGTGCTTCACATACTTAAAAGCCAAACAGCCCTATTGATTTGTTTGCTAGAGATTGTTTTCTCTATCTATGTGACATTCTGTGCTCCTGACACGCACTCCTTTGAAGAGGAAGATATGTTTGCATTCTTTTAATTGTGAGACGGAACTGTCATCTCTGTCTTGTCATGGAGCACAGTTTAAACTTTTGAAAAAGAGACAAATGTTTGTTTGCAGTGTTTGAATAACGTTCCTGTCTCTCTACAACCTCCTGTGTTTCTGCGCAAATCTGTGACCCAAGCATGACAATATAAAAATAACCATATAAACATATGGTTTCTACTTCGCGGATTTTCACCTTTCGCATGGGTCTGGAACGCAACCCCCGCGATGGAGGAGGGATTACTGTATATTTGAAATTATTTAGACCACTATAAAGACCACAGAGTATTTATTCTGTTGATTAAACATCAAGGAAGCAAAATTAAATCCACTGTGATTCAAAGTTGTACAATAAAATGTGAAACCTTTCCAGGGTTAAAACTTTTTAAAGGCACTACTGCATGGAACAGCTTCCTCCATCAGTTTTCCTGAATGAAATCCAAATTTATTTGTGTGTTTATTTTAAGGAAAAGGAGGACATCATTCCATTTTCTGAAGTCATCAGGGTGGTGAAAAGCTGAAAGAAAGAAAGAAAGAAAGAAAGAAAGAAAGAAAGAAATCCCAAGAGCACTGGAGAACGTCTTGTGCACACAGCCACCATCTGAACATTTCACTGGACAGAAGGATGTCGAGAAATGTGAGCACAAGGAGAACATGCAAACCGAGCACTGATCAGAACCAGGCGAGCAGTGGAGAACTCCAGGCACACCTAAGAGCATCGAAAGAGAGAACACAGTTAAAATAAAAAAAAACACAAATACAAGTGGATGGTGAAAACATTTTTTTAATACAAGTTTTCAACATACAGTGTCTAGTGGCATAAATAAAACAATGCTATTAAAACAGAAAAGAAAAAAAAAAAAAGATAGTTACATTTTATTTTATAAATTTCTGAATCAGTCAGTCGCCCCTTTTAGGTCCAGTTGCCGTGACAACAGATAGGTGATAAGCTTTAGTCAGTTACACTATAAAAATAAAAACCCCGTCGCCATATTGAATGATTCACTCAGGATGATGCCCCCATTTTATTAGCGGAACAGTGGAATGCCATGGCTCCCAAGTCCCCTTCAATTCCGATTGTGCCATCTAACGATATCCTGGTCTACAATTTTAGATTAACAAGCCATGTTTTCACCCATTTCCATGGAGTCGAAAGCTAAAACAAAACAGAGGTAATAACCACGATATTCTGTCTAGACTAGAACACCAGCCGTCTTTAATACTCCTTCCATTGATTTAAATGGAGGTTGCAGAAGTTAACAAAAGTTCCTCTTTAACTCGCATACATTGCAGCAGATTGTTAAAATAAGGCTGTGATGGTGTTGGGAAACACTACGTCCTAATATTGTTTTAGATTGGCAAAAGAAGCAACAGATTTAAAAGTAAAAAAAAAAAATTAACAAAGACCACCCGAATGATCAGGTCATAGAAAATAAAAAGAGAGAGAAATTCTGACAGGCACACGAGTCCGTTCAACTGAAGCTCCCAGAAAGCAACTACAAATTAAAAAAGAAAGAAAAAGTAATCACCGCAACCCTAAATGGGATCAAGCGGGTTTTAGACCATAACATATATTTTTAAATGAAAGTGACAGTTTGCTCCCCCATCTCACAACAGAACCTCTGCGCACTTATAGAAACCACACAGGAGGAGCTGAAGCGCTCCAGGTACCCCACGGCAGGCTCTGCTTTCTCTCCCTTCACCAGCCACCAGAAATACACCCAAGCCAAGGAGGGCAACACCTCGGAGGTCCCACCGGAAGACACTGGAGGCTGTCCTCGTCCAAGAAAGGCCCGTGGAGGAACTCAAGGCAACAACGTCCGGTAGACCTACAGAGGCCAACTCTGGTGGTGGTGGGTGGGGGGAAAAAGGGCTGCGCAGATTCACTGCCCACCTTTAAACAACTGAGAGGCTGCTCTGGACACTCCGGGATAGAAGACTAGGGGACTAAACAAGGGGATCCCACCTCCGATGGGTCTGAAGGAGGAAACCACCAACTAAACGGGTACTCAATAAACGGGCTTGAACCTTGTCCCGTCTTCTGGTTAGCGGATCACCCCTCCCTAGCAGTCAATATAGAATTTCTCTTGTATACACATATATACATATATACATACACAAACAGCCAGTCCTTGCTATACTGTGTATGGAGCCATTAGTTTGTGATAAGACGACATGACCAACTCACGCCTAACAAGATACAACTAATAGGGAAACGCGGTTGTGAGATGTTCTGTATTTCCGTTGTCTCTGTCGTGGGGTCAAGAAGGCATTTCCAAGTATAAAAATAAAATCATCAGGGTCATAGTCAAAAAAATGATCAGAATCGGGGCAACGTATAGACAGGAGCTTTGGGCAATGGTGCGTTTGTGTGTGTGTACGAAGAGTATGTATGCGTGATAACATTACGTCTCTCACTCACTCTCTCTCTATATCGATATCGATATATATATACACACACACACACACACAGATAAGGTTGTGTATACGAAGAGTATGTATGCGTGATAACATTACGTCTCTCACTCACTCTCTCTCTATATCGATATCGATATATATATATATACACACACACACACAGATAAGGTTGTGTATACGAAGAGTATGTATGCGTGATAACATTACGTCTCTCACTCACTCTCTCTCTATATCGATGTCGATATATATATATATATATACACACACACACAGATAAGGTTGTGTATACGAAGAGTATGTATGCGTGATAACATTACGTCACTCACTCACTCTCTATATCGATATCGATATCGATATCGATATATATATATATATATATATATATATATATATATATATATATATATATCTATCTATACACACAGATAAGGTTGTGTATACGAAGAGTATGTATGTGTGATAACATTACGTCTCTCACTCACTCTATATTGATATCAATAGATATATATCTGTATCTATATATCTTTATCTATATATACAGATATTTACCTATAAAATCTCTCTATAGATTATATATTTAATAATTGTATTAGATACACATCTATAACTTCCATTGGGATAACCATTTTGTCATTTGAAATTGGTTTTAAATAATGCCAAAACATCTTCACACGAAAAGGAGCACTTAATAAAAGGAAAATGTGAAGTGAAGCATAAAATTAAATTATACATTAAAAAAAAAACAAACAAAAGTACACAGACATGATTCATGTGTAACAGCACAGATTTTTGATTTTCCAGTCTTACGTGATTATGGGATTTGCGCAGTAAATTCAAGTAAATTGGTTTTTCTAGCTTATTTTGAGTGACAAGTAATAAATAAAGGAGAATGCCACAGAGCTTCTGTTCTGGCGGGCGTCGTCTCTTCCAGAGGAAGGGTCTCTGCTATTGTTCTCTCTTTTTTTTTGACTTAAAACAATTATCTTGCATTTTCAGGTGAACTAAAATCTTTGCCTTGATGCAAATTTAATTTGACTTGAGGATACAAAATGTACTAAAACTCCAAATTAAGTAAGTGATCGGCTGAGAAGAAAACGCACATCCCTTCCGCATTGCAAAGCTCTTCCTCATCACCTTCCTCGTCCTTCCTTCAATTTTTAGATTTCTGCAAACCAAAAAAAAAAAGGGGGGGGGGGTCTCTCTCCTCCAATGACGCACTAACACTCTTGGACTGTCGGGGGACATTAGTGTATGGTTCACACCACAGCAGAGCGGCCAAAGCCCAGCAAACGAGGGGCTTGTGTGCCAAAAGCCACACCCTGTGCCAAGCACCGTCCAATATGGCTTTGTACAAAACGCCAGCAAAAGCGAGCCCAATCTGGACTGCACGGCACCAAACATTATTGCAAAGGGTTACTCTTTCCCAAATTTAAGAAAATAGAATCAAAAATAAATATAATGTACAATGTAATTCCCATGCCCCCCCACCCACTCATTCTCCGGAACACGCTGAACTAAGAAAACATGCGTCATATCATATAGACCAGATAAAAACAGCCGGGTAGAAAGATGAGCTTGTGGAAAAGAAAAAAAAACAAACAAAACGAAGCAATTGATATACTTGCATTACAAGTAAATTATTTTCTCATTTGTATAGGCAGTTAAAAAAACTCAAAATTCTAAAAACAAAAATGTAAATGTGACCTATGAGAGAGAAAAAAAAGAAAAAAAAAAATAATCAAAATACACTGAATGAATTTTCTATGAAGCTAAGCTTTTACAAATTGCTGTATGCTATTCTTTTTTTTTTTTAATAAAACAATCTGAGGCTGTATCAAAAATTTAGTAAAAAAATTAGATTGAGAATTTATTCTTTTTATTTCTCATACCAGCACTCTAAAGTGATGCACACTCTCTCTCTCTCTCTCTCACTCCTCTTCTCCGACCAGGTTCCATCATGTTTTATATTTGAGAGATATGGATCATCATATGCATATGTAGACTTCATTTTTATTTATTTATTTTTTTATTACTACTGCAGTTACTCTCTTTCTTCATAATGCTGCAAGAATTACTCTATATAAAAAAATACCCCTTAACCAAAATAAACTGCAGGCATCTTTTGCTTAAGCTTTTTTTTTTTTTTTTTTTCTCCTTTAAACATCTATGAAAAAAAGCATAACACAGTATGACTTACTAAGAATTTAACTTACATATGATATCCCATTCATTGATTAACAAGTTTCCAACACTAACAGAGGAGCACATTCTCCTTTCCTTCCCTCCACCACGAAAGACCATCCTCTGTGGAACCAGCAGGGCTTCCGATTGGTTGCTTCCTTCTTAATATTCTATTCCTCACATTTGCATAAATTATACAAATTGGGGGGAAAAAAAAAATCAGTATTCTCTAGAACACTTCTTCAAGCTTGGGAACTTATTTTCCCTATTTCCACATTAAGCACCCCACCCCATCAAGTATTAGTAATCTGGTAAGGACAAAGCTATTGATTTATTAAAACTTTCACAAAAATATTGCATTTAAAAGACCCAACAATTATAACCACTCTTTTTTTTTTTTTTTGAAAAGGTCAAACACACACACAGATTTCATTTGTGAAGGAAATAAATCGTCCTGCAGGTTATTTTGGTGTGCCGCTTGCCAGGAAAAGAATAAAAACAAAAAAACAAAAATACATTTCGGCAGGAACCTTACATAGTGGATTACATGATCAAAATAATCAAAAGAAAAAAAAACTTTGTGTTTTTTCTTCAAGTCTTATTTCTCTTTTAGGCTACCTCTTGTTGTTATGCTTCTTTTTGCTAGACACAAGTGAATAAGGATAAAACAGTACAATTAGTGTTAAAGGCAAACCTTACTTGATTCAAATGCCAACCCCAGTGCTGCCTGCAGGTCTGTTCAAGCCACCCAAACTTTTTATCATTTTTTTGTTTGTTTGTTTGTCTGTTGCTTATCTGCTTTCCCCATCCTATAATTTTTCAGCCTACAGCCCATTTGGCATTATTACTTTTTTTTTTTTTTTTTTTTAATATCTTTTAAAAATAGCCTTGTGATTACAAAAAAAAAAATAACAGAACAGAAGGGTGCTGTTAGGCAGAAAGTCAAACACCAAGTCAAAAAAGGCAGAGGGGAAAAAAAAAAAAAAAAAGTCCCTCCTATCCCCCCCATCTCTCCAAAACAAACCGAAAAAAAAAAAAAAAAAAAAAAAAATTCTGGGTTATCCGAATCTCCCATGATGCCGTTTTTCACTCGTGGATTAGCACCATCAGAGAGCTGAAGTTCCTCACATCGACGACTACTTTATTTATTTTTTTTTTTTGCAGGCTTGTTCTTTCAGTAACCCTTCTCCCAACCATCCCCCCCCACCCTTACCAATGTAGAACCCCCCCCCTCCCCCCCCCCCGTCATACCACCCCATCCCACCCTCACACTCTTTCTGAACAGACAACACTGGCTTGGAGCTAAAAATGTCCCTCCTACCCTGGAGGTCCGTGATGCTGTTAGGGTGGCACGTAGGGAGGTGGTGATCTGTACGGGGTCATATTCTTTGGGCGAGAGCCCTTCCCTTCCATGGGGGCAGTGAAGGGAGGGGGAGGCTGGTAAGGGGGGGCACTGGGATCCTCATCCCGGAGTGGAGTGTATTCTCCCAAGAGGTCCTGATTTAAGGGAGTGGTCTCGGGGCTAGCCATGTTAGGGTACTCGGGAGGGGGTAGGGGAGGCTTCTCCTCCTGCAGGATGAGCGGCATGCTAGATGACGGAGGCGGCTTCGAGTCATCCAACTCATCTGCAAAGATGATCGGCACGCCTTTCTTGATGAAAGTTGCCTGATCTTCGATGGTCAGTTTTCCTTTACGTTTTTTACGATAGCAGATCATTGCGATGATGCCGGCAATGAGTAAAATGGCCGCGACAACCACCGCCGGGATAACCGTGTGAAGATAAACATCGTCGGTGCTCTGTCTGCCCATGTCTTCTACAGGAACTGCTACCGTGGTCTCCGGAACAACTTTAACGATACTGACTGGCACAAATATGTAGTTTTTACAGCTCCCCGTTCCTGTGACATTAATACCCATTGGCTGAAAATCTGGCTCCATTGTACCATGGAAGAGCTGGCTCGGTTTGCCTTGATCATCTGCAATTCTTTTACTCAAAGCCTGGATCAGTTCTTTAGGGCACGGATCCTGCGGCAAGCTATTGTTTGTCCACTCCACCACAACTGAGCCCTTGGTGATGTTCTGCAGAGTAATAGTGCTACTGTTTCGGTCTCCAAATGCATATGCCAGCTTCTTGACCAGAAGAATCTTCTTGTGTATATCATTAGTTACAGACCGAGGGTCACCTTGAAAACGGGCACTGAAGCGCGCAGGCGGCTTGTCGCTATGAGGTCGTCTGTGAACGTGGATCTCAAAGGCATCCACAGCATTAAGGCCTCCCTTATCAGTAGCATGCATGAAATACTCATGTTTACCCATATGTGGTAGATCAGGAAGGCCATACATGAGCTGGCTGGTGCTATTAAACTGAACCCAAGAATTCTCGCTGACCCCCAGCTGCCGGTTCAGTTTCAGAGTCAGGCGTAATTTGTCCGTAGTACCATCCTGATGGTCATAGAATGTGTCGGAAGGAATCTTTACCTCAAAGTATGTACCTACCCAGGCATCGACCCGGTCGATATGGTTCCTCAGCACTGGAGGCGTATTATCATCAGCCAGTACGACAGCTGGAGTGGTACGCCTGGGTGTAGTTGGAGTAGTAGTGTCCATTTTTGTGCTTGGACTTTTGGAAGAATCCTCTGGACGAGGAGTTTTTGGCTTCTTAATTCTTTTTGTTGTGGTTGCCAAGGTAGAAGTAGGAGTTGTTCGGGGTTTTCCTGGAACTTTGGGCTTCTTGGTAGTTGGGGGTGTCACCACAGCCGTCTGCTCTGTGTAACCGGGCCTTGTCACAGTAGGCTGAATGGGTATTGTGCTGGTGGTTTCCATCACTCTGGTAGGCTGGACAGGCCCCAGAGTTGGTGTGTGGGCAATAGGGTCTCTAGTTCTAATGGTTACTGTAGGCTTTCCAGGTAGTGGGACGGGGCCTCTGACTGGTGGAGCAATAGTTTCTGTAGTTGGGGCAATTGAAGGAGAAGTGAGAGTTGGCACAATTCGAGTTGGAGGTTCTTGGGGAGCTGTGGTTGGAAGTAAGACCCCAGTTATTGGAGTGGGTGTGGCAAAAAGCTGCCGTCTAATCCGTTTTGGTGCATGGGGCTTTTTGTTTGCTATATGCCAGCCCACAACAGGGTAGCCCAGCTGCGCGGACATGGTACCTTCTTTGGCTGGCATTTCCACACTTCGAATGTCAGGGACGTTACTTTGATCTAGGGAGCATCCAAGTTTCCACGAGAGCAATGCTCCGTTCTCTACTACTTTCTTGGCATTACCTGGGCCAGCCATAAAGGCAGACATGTCAAAAAGTCGGTTATTTACAACGGGTAAAAGCTTCATATTCTGAAGACTCACATCTGAAAATTTTTTCATTCTAGTCAGCAGTTCTACACGTTGTCTGGAGGTCATTTTAGTTAAATCTGCGTCCAGGATCACAGTCAAAATAGTAACGGGCTCCTCAGTTCCACAAATAAAAGGCTGGACCTCATTTGCTGAATGAACACCAAACTGCCCAGGGTCTGTATCCGCATGCTCTTCTGGATGGACCTCTATGGAGAAAACATCCGTTGTTCGAGAAATGTAACTTCCATTCGCTGCTACATCCATCACGGAGGCCGATATGTAAACGATGCCTTTGTCCGCTTCTAGTGGAAGGCCTTGTAGGGTATAACTGTGAGGATCCCAGTGTAACCAGGAAGGCAGACTTTCTTTTCCAGCTTCAGTGATCTGCAAGAAAAGAAAATGGCACGTATTGGTATGGTCAATATACTTAACAACCCATTTATCCTTCATTCACTCAGAATATGGAACATTTAAGTTAGAGAATATTTTATCTGCGGCACCTCTACATGATAACTATCTTTTTCCACCCTCTCAAAATTATATTGGTAAACGTCTGGGATTAAATCATTTAGAGATTTGTATATAAATAATGTCTTTGCATCGTAAGAACAATTATACTCTAAATGTAGTCTCCCATCAACACAATTTTTCCATTATCTCCAAATTAGAAACTTTGCTAAACGAGATCTGCCCAGTTTTCCTCACCTCCCACCTATTTCTATTCCAGAAGAGATATTGATCAGTCATGGGGATTTAGACAGCATTTCTATAATATATATATATATGTCTAGGGTCGATTCCCGAGAGGGAGTGCAGTAGAGTGTGTACGGCTGATGAGCCCAGAATTAGGGCAAAACACGTGTCGCGTACTCTTTGCATTATTTGACAGCAAACTATTTCAACCATTCTATGATCTGCTTCTCACAACTGAGGGCATCATGGCGGATGTTAGCCGACTTGCTGACCAACCACAAGCGTTACCTGGTAGGTAACCACCCATATAATCAGATTGTGATTCAGACTACGAATGCAATGAATGTAATTACCCCGATCTACATGCTGTCAAATAAACGAACCACATGCTGTGGCGCAACGTTAGGGGCTTCGCCTCTAGCGCTGACGTCCAAGGTTCGATTCCCGAGAGGGAGTGCAGTAGAGTGTGTACGCCTGATGAGCCCAGAATTAGGGCGAAACACGTGTTGTGTACTCTTTGCATTATTTGACAGTAAACTATTTCAACCATTCTATGATCTGCTTCTCACAACTGAGGGCATCATGGCGGATGTTAGCCGACTTGCTGACCAACCACAAGCGTTACCTGGTAGGTAACCACCCATACAATCAGATTGTGATTCAGACTATGAATGCAATGAATATATATATATATATATATATATATATATATATATATATATATATATATAAAAAACATTCAATTACTCAACTTAAAATCTTTTATTTTAAGCACATCTGTCTCATTTAAAGTTGTCCAAAATGTTTTCAGAGCAAGAGCCAACCTGCAAACGTTGCAATCGAGCTCCAGCCTCATTGGGCCACACGTTTTGGGCCTGCACCAAATTAACATCATTCTGGACAAAAATTTTTTAAATGCCAATCAGAGATCCGTGGTGTCACAATCCCTCCCAATCCATTAACAGCTGTGGTTGGTGGGCTGTCAGATGGGCTTAAAGTGGAGTAGGGCAAAAAAACCGTAATGGTCTTTATTACTTCACTATTAGCACGTAGACCTGTCTTGCTCAACTGGTAGAATCCTAGCCCACCTCTTTTAAGTCAGTGGGTAACTGATGTTGCATACAATTTGAAATTGGAAAATATCGAATTCTCACTTAGACTATCTGTACAAAACGTTTTTAAAACCTGGCAGGACCTAATCAATAATATTTTAGAATTCGCATTTGTCTGGGGGGAAAAGACTCCTTTTCCCTCTTAACGATTCTCAACAGTTTTGCTCTGGCTGTTGGCCTTCCTCTCTTTTTCATGGGTAGGGATTAATATGAATTTAGCTTTGTTAAGTTTGACTTGATTGTATGGAATGTTATATGTTTTTATTAAATTCAATAAAAGATAAAATAAAAAGAAAATGGCACAGATAAGAAAAAGTAAAAACAATGTAAGATCTACAATCTGCTCAGAGATCGAATTGGTGGACACCTTCTTGCTATCAACATTATAAACTTAACCAGCAAACCCGTGATTCTCGGAAGAATCGCAAATCCTCTGATATTTGGAGGGAAGAAAAATCAAGGAGGGTGGGTGCGTCCTAGCAAATTTTTCATTTAATTAAATAAACATATTTATACTAAAGCGGTTTCTTTTTGGAGCCGTGACTTGTCTGGTTCTGGTGTTTCAGAAGCGCGTTGTAGGTACCTTCGTTTATTGTTTTTATCCATGTGGACTAGTTTTGTTTTTCTATGGCTGTGTCGTTAGCTAGAAGTCGTTTGCTGATGGCGGCGGATTCCCGTGCTGAAGTGACGATGGCGGCGGACCTGGGCTTGGAGGGGTACATTACTAAATGAAGGTGGTGTATGAGGTGGTGTGGGCGGTCGCGTTCAGGTGGCGGTTGTATTGTGACGTGAAGTTTAGTTTACAGGTTGTGTTGTGTTGTTTGGGCGCCACCTACTGACTCTGGGAAGCCGCTGGGTTTGACACTGGGGCGCAGTGTGCATGCGCTTCGGTGCGTCTGGCATCCGTGCATGTATACAACCTTCGTTTAGTAATATAGACATGGTAGGGTGAAAGAAATTACTGTACTCCAGGATACCACTGTTAACACTGTTTTGATCAAACATGGCTAGAAAAGGTCATCTGTGAGGAGGACAATTGTCACAACTTACACTATTAAAAATATTGTGTGAATTAAGTTACCATGAATCCCCACTATCTACAGATTCTGTTCCCTCAGATTTGCTCATCCACTATTATTAAAGAATAATATATTTTGCAATACCTGGGTTGTACTCGTACCTATTTGTGGCCAAGCAGAGTGGAAAAAAAATTTGGTGAGGCCTATTATGCAGCAGCGACATGCAAGACTGAGCAGTAACATATCCGTGATGCCCTCAGATGTCCAAGGCTTCACGTATGCTACACTGAAGAGGCGTTGGCAAGCCGCTGAACTCTAGGGCTTATGATTGTTCCCTACAAACAAGGAATTCCCAGACAGCATTCCTGTCATATATAAAAACATTTTACGGTCCCTTCCTTTTAAAGATCCCAGAGCACAGTGGGAAAAGGATCTCTTACTCAACATTTCAGAAATGGAGTGTAAGGCAGCCACACTCAGAATTCATTTGAGCTCCATATGTGCAAAACATTCAATTATTCAACTTAAAATCTTTTATCGAGCACGTCTGTCTCGTTTGAAATCGTCCAAAATATTTCCAGGTTACGTTCCAAGGCTTCACACATGCTACACTGACTAGTTCAAGTCAGTGACGCTAACAGGCGTTGGCAAGCCACTAAACTCCAGGGCTAATGGTTGTTCCCTACAAACGCGGAATTCCCAGTAAGTGAAGGTCACAAGCTGGCACTGATTAAGGGTGTACTCACACTAGGCCCGTTTGTTTTGTACTGTGCCCAAGTGCAATTGTCCCCCCTCCAAACTCCCACGCTGGCCTGCACTCACACTGCACTTAACATTCTGGGCCTGCGGACGTTTTCGTCATGACCATGTGACTTTGTTTAAAGCAAAAACAAGATCCGAACATGATGTGACAGCATACATGTCAAAATGATTTTACTTATTTTACGGTTGTTTTGGAGTCGTGTAGGGCAGGATAACGCTCGACCCTCTTACAGATTTACTGAGTGTGCGGCACGGCGTTTTACTGTTAATACACGTACAAGAAGATTTTTGCAAGGCAAATGATGTTAAGGGAAGAATCTGCAGCTTTTCTTGCCAATTACAATTCACATTCATGTGTAAGTTGAGTAAAAACCTGTTTTTAACTCAAAAGATATTGAAGGAAATGAAAATTAAACTATCTGTCCTGTTGCAGCATTGACATCATGTCTGTTTTCCGTGTTTGAGCACGTTTAGCATTCACACGGTTTCCAAATGCTACTGAACCATGCTCGGGCCCACATCTTCCAAGTGGACCAGGACACGGTATGGAGCAATCACACTAGTCAAATGAACTAGACTTTGCGGGGTTACATGCGGACAAATGTGCTCGGGCACAGAATGAATTGCCAGTGCGAGTACACCCTAAGTCTCTGCCCATTGTACTCACTGCCTGTGTCTACGAATCATTTTAATGGTGAGATCCCCAAATCAGCCCTGCTGTGATTGCTTGTGGCCACTGGTGAAGCACCAAAAAGGCGATCAAATTCACTATCTAGAAGAAGTAAAAATCGAAACAAAGCTTCCATAGGTAAACCTACAGAAGGATCATTACCGAGCCTTGAGGGTGTAAGAATGGAGGGTTGGTGTGTCTGCATGACCTATTTTCCCATGCAGGTCTTAATCCAGGTGGTGCACAGGAGGGGACAGGTTGTGATGAACTTACTTGAAATGTCAATACATGAAAGTGTACGTTTATGGCAATGGGTATCAAAAGTACAGTGGGTACGGAAAGTATTCAGACCCCCTTCAATTTTTCACTCTGTTATATTGCAGCCATTTGCTAAAATCATTTAAATTAATTTTTTTCCTCATTAATGTACACACAGCACCCCATATTGACAGACAAAAAAAAGAATTTTTGAAATTGTTGCAGATTTATTAAAAAAGAAAAACTGAAATATCACATGGTCCTAAGTATTCAGACCCTTTGCTGTGACACTCATATATTTAACTCAGGTGCTTTCCATTTCTTCTGATCATCCTTGAGATCACCTTCATTTGAGTCCTGTCTATATAAGACCTTACAGCTCACAATGCATGTCAGAGCAAATGAGAATCATGAGGTCAAAGGAACTGCCTGAAGAGCTCAGAGACAGAATTGTGGCAAGGCACAGATCTGGCCAAGGCTACAAAAAAATTTCTGCTGCACTTAAGGTTCCCAAGAGCACAGTGGCCTCCATAATCCTTAAATGGAAGACGTTTGGGACGACCAGAACCCTTCCTAGAGCTGGCCATCCGGCCAAGCTGAGCTACCGGGGGAGAAGAGCCTTGGTGAGAGAGGTAAAGAAGAACCCAAAGATCACTTTGGCTGAGCTCCAGAGATGCAGTCAGGAGATGGGAGAAAGTTGTAGAAAGTCAACCATCACTGCAGCCCTCCACCAGTCAGGGCTTTATGACAGAGTGGCCTGTCGAAGCCTCTCCTCAGTGCAAGACACATGACAGCCTGCATGGAGTTTGCTAAAAGACACCTGAAGGACTCTGAGATGGTGAGAAATAAGATTCTCTGCTCTGATGAGACCAAGATAGAAATTTTTGGCCTTAATTCTAAGCGGTATGTGTGGAGACAACCAGGCACTGCTCATCACTTGTCCAATACAGTCCCCACAGTGAAGCATGGCGGTGGTAGCATCATGCTGTGGGGGTGTTTTTCAGCTGCAGGGACAGGACAACTGGTTGCAATCGAGGGAAAGATGAATGTGGCCAAGTACAGGGATATCCTGGACAAAAACCTTCTCCAGAGTGCTAAGGACCTCAGACTGGGCCGAAGGTTTACCTTCCAACAAGACAATGACCCTAAGCACACAGCTAAAATAACGAAGGAGTGACTTCACAACAACTCTGACTGTTCTTGAATGGCCCAGCCAGAGCCCTGACTTAAACCCAATTGAGCATCTCTGGAGAGACCTAAAAATGGCTCTCCACCAACGTTTACCATCCAACCTGACAGAACTGGAGAGGATCTGCAAGGAGGAATGGCAGAGGATCCCCAAATCCAGGTGTGAAAAACTTGTTGCATCTTTCCCAAGAAGACTCATGGCTGTATTAGCTCAAAAGGGTGCTTCTACTAAATACTGAGCAAAGGGTCTGAATACTTAGGGCCATGTGATATTTCAGTTTTTCTTTTTTAATAAATCTGCAACAATTTCAAAAATTCTTTTTTTTGTCTGTCAATATGGGGTGCTGTGTGTACATTAATGAGGAAAAAAATTAATGTAAATGATTTTAGCAAATGGCTGCAATATAACAAAGAGTGAAAAATTGAAGGGGGTCTGAATACTTGCCGTACCCACTGTATATTGGCCAATAGGATCTGTTGGAATCTTATCCAATTTTCCCCTATAGGATTGATGCTTCAGTATCCACGTTTTCTGTTTATGTAGGGTTTTTCAGGAACGTTACCCGCAGTCAATGAGTTTTGACTATATTTGATTTTCATCCCAATTCTAATATGTGCCACATAGTACGAGACATCTGTAAAATCATTTATGAGTGGTCAAGGTCAGGTGAATATGGTCAACTGTACCCACTTTGCAATCCCCAAACTGATTTACTGTACGTTTCCAGCTAATGGTGGACAGACATTTGTGCAAACGGTATAATCAGCAAGTAAAGTCGAAGAAATGAATCTTTATACACAACTGCAATAGAGAGTGTCATGGTGTGGGGAGAGTGGAATCGAGAGGAAAGTTATGTTTACTTCTGGTAATGAAAATTCCAAAATGCTGGTACCGTACCATATTAAAATGTGGGTTTTTTGGTACTTTTCCAGTATCCGTATATGAGGGGGGACCCAAAAATAACCGGAATTTTGTTGTTGTTAGGTTGGTACTTGTAGTACGTGGTTGGGCCGCTAGGGCAATCTAGTTACACTCCTCACAAGTCAGTCTGGCAAGTGCCATCAGTCTGGAAGGTTGTGCTTGTGTTCAGTGAATTTTTTTGTAAAAGTAGGTTACGCAACATTGTGAGAAGGAAACGCCCTGATTTGTGGGAGTCGGGCGATTGGTTCTTTCATCATGACAACGCTCCATCTCACACTGCTCTCAGCATTCGCCAATTTTTGGCAAGAAACGGTATGACAACCCTGAACCACCCACTCTACTCACTGGATTTAGCTCCGTGTGATTTCTTTTTGTTCCCTCGGATGAAAAAAAGACTTGAAAGGAAGGCGTTTTGCTGACGTCGAAGAGGTAAAACAAGAAACGACCAGAGCATTAATGGGCATTACTTCAGACGAATTTAAAAAATGTTTCGAACAATGGAACAAACGGTTAGATAAGTGTATTTCCGTCAATGGAGAGTACTTTGAAGGAGACTAATTGTAGTTTGTACAGAAAATTAAATTAAACACGTTTTAAAAATATTTCCGGTTATTTTTGGGTCCCCCCTCGTACCATACAACCCTAGTCTACCATGACACCACCTACAATCTGAGGTCTCCAAAATACGTCATCTTCTTCTTTGTACTCAGGCAAGTTTGTGTGGTTGGTATGGCCCTAGCAATGCCTCTTACCACCCATCATGCACCTTTCCAGTGCAAAATGTTCATTTCCCTCCTTCAGACTTAACCTAACAACAGATTAAAGGTGAGGTGACATTGTCATCTAATCTGTTTTTAAATAATAGTGTTGAACCCCTTCCTAGACAAAAAGCACACACATTGGAAGGACTAGCAACTTCTCAGATAGTGAGCAAGGACAACAAAGAAAATCTCTGGCCCAGAGTCTGGAGAAAATCTACATTGCAAGGATCAGGATCAACATCTTGTAGGAGTTCTCCTTCACGGGTATAAAACACCTTAGTACATATAATAATGTCCTCCATGAAATATCAGACACACACACTAACCAAAACATACCTTAGGAATTTCACACTTCATGCATCTTATCCATCACCAGAGGAACAGCACCCACAGAAATGAACCCAAACCCCCATTGAAGAGAATGTCAACAAGAGTTTAGGAGCTTCTCCAGGTGCTCCCACCACCAATTGCCGATATTCTCACTGAATCATCCACATGAAAAGCACTGGTAACATCCACCAGAGCAGACCCCAATTATACAGAATCAAGAAGGGGCCTTGCAAGCATCGAGACACCCGCCCCCAAGATGCTTCTCAATGGGTGTGAAACAAGAAAAGTTACTTTGTTTATTATATCTAGCTAATCCATAATTTAACATAAAATTCTTTGTGTTTACATGGTAATACATTTTACCATTTTTAAAATAAAGTACACAAGATGGATGGTGGGGAGCGGGGATAACTACAGTTAATCAGTACTCAAATGAAAGAATCAGTCTGCCTCCATGGAGAATTTCCCGCTTCCAGTTTGATAGCAATGCCATACAATTCACCACTGGCAGCTTTTTCTGATGAAAGAAATCAGCATGACACTTTGGTACATTATTAAAAACCTCTAAGCTGAATTAAATGTTAAAGCCATGCAAAAAAAAATGCTTAAACACTTTGTGTACTGCATATGTCAAACTAAAAATCAGATTATCTGAGCTAAAGGGTAACAAACCTACCCCATTAAACCTCACCGCCAACGTGGCCTGCAGAATTTCATTTTGTCAATAAAAAATGAATAGGTAACACCTGTGCTCTCTAAATTAACTATAAAAATACTAAAGTTAACACTTTAATATGGAACATAAGACTTCTATGCATCTGGTTATGCAGGAGCTTAGTGTAAAATATGTTAAAAGGGATAAAAAAAATGGAATTTGTATCGAAATCTGCCAATTCAGTAACATGAAATCAGAGATCAGTATCGACCCTATTAAACATGATTGGAACATTACCAATAATCAAAATAGAAATGACCCTTTTGTTTTAGTCATGTACTGTACCATCATCAAAAACAGTGGGATGTTTAAGCAGAACATCAACATGCTCTGCATAACCGTGGTTTACTTTCATTTAAATTGGGTTTTATGATTTGAAGTACAGCAATATTGCTTCAATGTCATTTCATTAGTATGTCTGAAATGTTTTTCTCTAAAATAAGTATTACGTATTTTTGCTGATATTTCCATTAACAAACACTTTCAGCAAATGTTCAGAGGGCTACCTGTATGTACAGTACAAGGAGGGCCCTAAAATTACCGGAAATGGCCAATAGTGTGAGAGTAGGAAGTAGTGATCCAATACGCTACTAGGTATCATATGCCTACAGTCTGGTTAATCAGCATCGTGAGGAGTTGATGAAGGGCATATGTCTGGTGATTAGTCTGCAGCATGACTTGGGCAATTAATTTTGTCCACGCCGCCCACAACGGATTTTTAATACACAACGATAATCGCATTGACAGGCTTGTACATAATCAGTGACATTGCATCAAATGTCTTAACAGTCTCTCCACAGGGAACAAACTTCCAAGGCCTCTACAGAAAAGCATCAGGGGGAGAAAAAAAATCGTCAGTGGTCTCCCCTCGACTTTCTCGTATACTCAGATATTTGCGGAGTAAACTGCAAAACAATGATTATATTTTTATATTATGTACATTAAATAACCATCAATAACAAATCAAATCAGATTAATAATATATTAAACAATTATTATAAAAGTAAAGTTGAATAAATCTGACTGTGCAGCTGCATGAATAAAAAAAGTTTTTGTACCTAATACTTGTAAGCAAAAAGTGGTTGACCAAAGTGAAAGTGTACTCAAGTTATCATGTTTACATAGACACACACACACACAAACATAATTCCAAAAATGGTATTTCTGGACTTTGGGAGGTCTAAAACTTCGAGATTCATCAAAATCTCAAAGTCGAATTTTTGGACGATTACAATACTTTCCGTATAATTCGTATACGAGAAAGTAAAAAATGTCTGAAGAAGTGATGCACCCAAACTTGGATTTTGCACTATGACAAAGCACCTGCACATAACATGTGGGCAGTCAAAGAATCTTTGACCAAAAACAATGTGGTTGTTGCTTTGCATCCCCCATAATCGTCAGATCTTACTCTCTGGGACTTTCTATACTCCCGTAATTAAAATTGAGACTGAAAGGAAGATGATTGGCTACAATGGAAGAAATCCAGGAGGCTCTAGACATGGTAACAAAAGATGGGTACAAGAAATGGTAATGGGAGTGCTAAGTTTTATAATAGTTTTTTTTTTTTTTTTTTTTAAACCAGTTTTGAGAATTTTTGGGTTCCCCCCCGATAGAGAGATTACATATACAGTGCATCCGGAAAGTATTCACAGCGCATCACTTTTTCCACATTTTGTTATGTTACAGCCTTATTCCAAAATGGATTAAATTCATTTTTTCCCTCAGAATTCTACACACAACACCCCATAATGACAACGTGAAAAAAGTTTACTTGGGATTTTTGCAAATTTATTAAAAATAAAAAAATTGAGAAAGCACATGTACATAAGTATTCACAGCCTTTGCCGTGAAGCTCAAAATTGAGCTCAGGTGCATCCTGTTTCCCCTGATGATCCTCGAGATGTTTCTGCAGCTTCATTGGAGTCCACCTGTGGTAAATTCATTTGACTGGACATGATTTGGAAAGGCACACACCTGTCTATATAAGGTCCCACAGTTGACAGTTCATGTCAGAGCACAAACCAAGCATGAAGTCAAAGGAATTGTCTGTAGACCTCTGAGACAGGATTGTCTCAAGGCACAAATCTGGGGAAGGTTACAGAAAAATTTCTGCTGCTTTGAAGGTCCCAGTGAGCACAGTGGCCTCCATCATCTGTAAGTGGAAGAAGTTCGAAACCACCAGGACTCTTTTTAGAGCTGGCCAGCCATCTAAACTGAGTGATCGGGGGAGAAAGGCCTTAGTCAGGGAGGTTGGTCACTCTGTCCGTGCTCCAGAGGTCCTCTGTGGAGACATGAGAACCTTCCAGAAGGACAACCACCAATCAGGCCTGTATGGTAGAGTGGCCAGACGGAAGCCACTCCTTAGTAAAAGGCACATGGCAGCCCGCCTGGAGTTTGCCAAAAGGCACCTGAAGGACTCTCAGACCATGAGAAAGAAAATTCTCTGGTCTGATGAGACAAAGATTGAACTCTTTGGTGTGAATGCCAGGCGTCACGTTTGGAGGAAACCAGGCACCGCTCATCACCAGGCCAATACCATCCCTACAGTGAAGCATGGTGGTGGCAGCATCATGCTGTGGGAATGTCTTTCAGCGGCAGGAACTGAGAGACTAGTCAGGATAAAGGAAAAGATGACTGCAGCAATGTACAGAGACATCCTGGATGATAACCTGCTCCAGAGCGCTCTCATCTTTCAGCAGGACAACGACCCTAAGGACACAGCCAAGATATCAAAGGAGTGGCTTCAGGACAACTCTGTGAATGTCCTTGAGTGGCCCAGCCAGAGAGATAGATATAGAATGTATAGAACATTTTGCCTGAAGAAGGGGCCTGAGTTGCCTCGAAAGCTTGCATATTGTAATCTTTTCAGTTCGCCAATAAAAGGTGTCATTTTGCTTGACTTCTCACTACATTCATAATGGCTAACATGGTACAACACCCCCGTACTACACTGAAATCTAGACATGGATTAAGGGGTTTTGAGAAGGTAGTGTACGTAAGTATCGACAACTTTAGAGAGTACAGTGAAATTCTTGCTTGTATAGCCGCCACTCCCTGGCGCCATGATAAACAACAATGTAGCAGAATACGTGACTTCATTTTATTTAATAGAACACAAAACAGTTTATCTTCCATCAACTGAGCTTTCACTGCCAACTCTTTTCTCCAATTCCATACTCAAGCAGTACAAAAATGAAAGCCAAACCATCTCTCGACAAGTCCAAAGCTTATTCAATTTAAGAATTTCAATCCATTTCTAAACATGTTTGATGAGAAAACCCAGAAACAAATTAAAATTAGTTACGCGTGCTGGCATTCTGTCCAGGGTTAGTTTCTGCCTTGAACCAGATGCTCTGCGGATAAACTCCGGGTTAAACAATCCAGAATTGGATGAAGTTCGCATGTGGATGACATTTTACATCTGTGAAGATTCAGTCCACGTAGCCTGTGGTTTGAGCAGATCTAAATTGTCTGCTGACTCGCGCTCGCCTTGTAGGAGAATTTCTTTTCATTTGAAAGCACTTCTGAGGTCATTTAAAATTGAAGGGGACTGTAATTTACATTTGCGAGCTCAGTCAGTCATTCTCTTTACTTTATAGCTTCACTCGAGCACTTGGCACGAGGAAGAAGTCCACCTTAAGTGATTCTTGTTACCAGCATATCCTTATGTAGCCCAACTCCCATCCATTTCAGAACTGGGGTTCCTTTTCCTTCTGGGTGACTCAGAAAGTCGGGAAACAGTTTGACATCGACGTCTTATGACAAATACATTAGAAAAAAAAAAAGGATTGCAATGTATTGCTTGAAATTGTATGATTAACCTCCTGTGTCGTTATTCATCAAAAAAAAATCTTTAAAAATACAAAAACTATCTGATTTCACTTTGCCATGTGAGGTCGATTCTCACTCTATCAAGCGCATATAAAAGACAAAAAAAAAAAATAATCTATGAAACGCACATACACCCACACAAGTCAACAATCACTGTTTACGGGGAGGTAAATATCCACTTTAAAAATTCTACTCATTTGTCTCCAGTTTGATATGCATTCACTCCTTATTTATTCCCTCTCCTATTGTGAAGCATCTTCACCGTGCAACGTCTTGACACAAATTGGCTACATTTTATCATTTGCTTATTTTCAGATCCCTTCTTTTACCCTGCTGTTAAGCAACATATTTGACACATTTTATACGGAATCAAAATGATTTGCTTTGCTATTCATTTAAGTGTTTTTCTGTTGCTAGAGAACACTAATAGGTGTACCATTTACCTTTTCTTCTACTCACCTTTGTTATAAAGACAACTTGGAGTTTCGTTTTAAACACTAATTTGCCTTTTCACCTATCCTATAACTAAAGATGTTTGCTTCAATTTAATCACATATATTTATTGTGACCAAAAATACATCTGAAATAAATACTCAAACCATTACTGCATAGGAAAAGTCCCTTTGCTTTTCAAATCCGACCGACTACGCCATAAGGCCAATATGATTATCATGTAAAAAATTCATAGTATCAGTCATTCAGTAAATGTCAAATTTTTATTCTTTAGCCTTTTTTTTTTTTTTATTCACACATTCTGCGCATATAGGCGTTAAAAGATGATTAGCTGAATACATAAAGTGTATATATTGCAAGTGTTGGCAAGTTTAAAATACATTTTTTGGTTCTGGCTTATGCCCCAAGCTGTGTTCAAAATACTCAAATCAATTTTCATTGTTAAAACTGTATTCAGGTTCCTGGAAAACAGTTATTACTATACAGTATCGCTATTCACATCGTTCCTTTGTTTTATTTTGTGTTTTTTTTTTAATCTAGTGTTTAATGGAAAAGGGAATAGGGTGCTCAATAGAAAAAATTATTTTAAGATAATTACAGTTCAGAATGAAAAAATGTGGAAAACGTTACCTTTGTCCAGCAAGACATGCAAAATGAGAGGTGGCTCAATCTGTGAGGACTTCCTTGGGTGGAATCAGATACTCCCATTGCTGCCAACTGTTTGGACAGAATTCAAAAATGGCACCGAAAGGAACAAGACGAGTAATCGACATCCCTTGCTCAGGCATTCCACAATGTTCAAGAATGGTGAGGGGTCCGGAGAGATAAGTATTTGCTTCACACCCCTTTCATGTTGTAAAGCTAATTCACCATTTTATGTACCGTTGTCGTACATGGCTGGGGGTCAGAGCCGGCTGGGACGCCTGGAGGGACCAAGAGGTGGCATATTTGTCCTCCGGGCCACGAGGGGGCAACCGCCCTGGAGCAGAAGAGGGCCACGGAAGGGGAGCAGGGAGGCTCAAGTCCGTGGAGGCCCGTATCCACCACCAGGGGGCGCCCCGAGCCTCATGGAGCCTGGGACTTATTTACTTCCACCACACCCATGGAGGACGATCCTTCCAGGGTCACCCGGAGTGCTTCCCGGTGCTCTCCTGACGCTTCCTCCACACCAGGATGTCACGTCAGGTAGAACACCTGGAGCTCATCCAGGTGAGAATAAATGGGGCCGCTTCCCTCCTATCAGAGAGATGGAGTCGGGAGCAGGATGAAGCTCCTGGAGAGAGAGGACAGGTTGCCCAGGGACGAGGAGAGAGATGGCCCAAGAGAAAGGTGACCGGGGCTAGAGGCACAGTGTGTTGTGCGGGACTGTGTTGTGTTGAATTAAAGTAGAAAATAAACAAGAGTTTTGTATAAAGATGTGGTCTTCAAACTGGTGGTGTCCGGGCAAATATCACAACCGTATATACTCACGTTTAAGTTCTCTCGCTCTGGTGTTTGGTTTTACTGTATAAATTTCTGGTATTTTATAATGTTGGTCGTATAAGTTGAATGCGGAAAACTCACGCTATTGGTCCAAGAGATTACGATATGCTAACACCCACCTGAGAGAGTAACCACGTGACCAGACGGTAATACCAAACTATTCCGAAGTGACGTTTGCACCGTTTTGTGTTTTTTGTATCTCACACCCTTACATACCTTTATCATAAGAGTATCCCTTATCTACGATGGAGCGTTCAATCAGAAGAAAATATGAAGCTGGTTTTAAATTAAAAGCCGTTGAAGTGGCGAAAGAAGTTGGTAACTGCGCTGCTGCAACAAAATTCGACGCGTCTGAGAAACTGATAGCGAGATTGGAGGAGGCAAGAAGATGAAAAAAAAAAAAATTTAAGTGTCGCATTTTTGAACGGGCATATAAGTCGGGGTCTGATTTTATGATCGAGTTTTAGGGTTTCAAGACCTGACTTATATGTAAGTATATACAGTATTTTATATTAGACCCTCACCACCCTGCCGAATACTGTGTTCCAAGCGGCATCGGACACTCATAGGGAATGCGTTGCTGCCAACCCAATACAAGTGATGCCAGCTTGTCTTCATTATAATGCACGCAACATGAAACAATCAAGTTTGAACTTTTTTGGATAATAAAGTCAATTTTAATCTCTTACGTGTTTTCTCACTGAATTATGCCATGATCCATGAAAACGTACGCGTTTTTGGTCATTTTAATGTGAAAGGAGATGTGAAGAGGCTAGTGTGGACGGAGATCATTTTCCAAATAAAGGGTTGGGGATCACGTGCCCCTGGTCATCGGTACAAATTAAGAGGAAGTGAATTTAATCCAGGAAGCACAAAGAGTTGTGGGACTCTGGAACAAACTACCGAGCCATGGAGTTGAAGCACAGACCTTGACATCCTTTTAAGAAGACCCGGGATGAGAAGCTGGGACAGCTTAGCTGTTAGCTAAACAAACAATCCTGTTGGACTGAACGGTCTCCTCTCATTTGTCAAATTTCCAATGGTTTAAAAATGCTATTTTAAGTGAAAACATAGCATGGATGCAGCCATGGTCTTCAATGACTGCTTCTAAGCTTTTTGGGGTCTTTCTCTTTTAAACCATCAATAGGAGACATGCACTTACATACATTTGTCACATAGCATTTCTCAAAGTTAATCCAAGATACATGAAGTGAGATTCAAATCAAGGTGAGGAACCAAAAACCATTTCTTCAGAGTGCAGAGGAAATGTAGAACATTCTGTCCCTTCATGTTGATGTAGGGGGGTACTCTTATCTTGTAGAAAATGTCTAAATCAGGGGTGTCCAGCTCTAGTCCTGGTGGGCCGCAGTGGCTGCAGGTTTTCATTCCAACCCTTTTCTTAATCAGCGATCAGTTTTCACTGCTAATTAACTCCTTTGCCCTTCATTTTAATAGCCCTGTTTTTAAGGATTTGGTTCTCCGAATTGATTCGTTTCTTCATTAAATGGCAGCCAAACAGAAACGAGATGTGAAACAAGCCAAAGGATGACCAGCTACTTTGGAATGTTAAACTCCAGCCAATTTCACTCCAACCAGTTTCTTAATGAGAAGCCAATCCTTACCGTTAAATTAAAGGCGTTATTGAATATCATGACTTGTTGCTGCCCTCATTCCGCCACAGCAGACTGTTGATTTTGTCTTTTTTTTCTAAGACCACCGTCATGATGTTTTGGTGACCTGAGCTGACCAACATGACCGAGACCTTCACCTTTCTTTATTTTCAGGTTAGCTGGTCATGTGGGGGCTTATTTTGTGTTTCATTATTGTTTGGCTGCTCATTAAAGAAAAAGAAACAACTAAGGGGTCTGAGTCACGTCAAACGAGCAAAACAAGTTCATTAGCAGCAAAAACGGCTCACTAATTAAGAATAATAATAATAATTCTCTACATTTACAGGTGCTGGTCATAAAATTAGAATATCATGACAAAGTTGATTTATTTCAGTAATTCCATTCAAAAAGTGAAACTTGTATATTAGATTCATTCATTACACACAGACTGATGTATTTCAAATGTTTATTTCTTTTAATTTTGATGATTATAACTGACAACGAATGAAAGTCCCAAATTCAGTATCTTGAAAATTAGAATATTGTGAAAAGGTTCAATATTGAAGACACCTGGTGCCACACTCTAATCAGCTAATTAACTCCAAACACCTGCAAAAGCCTTTAAATGGTCTCTCAGTCGAGTTCTGTAGGCTACACAATCATGGGGAAGACTGCTGACTTGACAGTTGTCCAAAAGACGACCATTGACACCTTGCACAAGGAGGGCAAGACACAAAAGGTCATTGCTAAAGAGGCTGGCTGTTCACAGAGCTCTGTGTCCAAGCACATTAATAGAGAGGCGAAGGGAAGGACAAGATGTGGTAGAAAAAAGTGTACAAGCAATAGAGATAACCGCACCCTGGAGAGGATTGTGAAACAAAACCCATTCAAAAATGTGGGGGAGATTCACAAAGAGTGGATTGCAGCTGGAGTCAGTGCTTCAAGAACCACCACACACAGACGTATGCAAGACATGGGTTTCAGCTGTCGCATTCCTTGTGTCAAGCCACTCTTGAACAAGAGACAGCGTCAGAAGCGTCTCGCCTTTGGACTGCTGCTGAGTGGTCCAAAGTTATGTTCTCTGATGAAAGTAAATTTTGCATTTCCTTTGGAAATCAAGGTCCCAGAGTCTGGAGGAAGAGAGGAGAGGCACAGAATCCACGTTGCGTGAGGTCCAGTGTAAAGTTTCCACAGTCAGTGATGGTTTGGGGTGCCATGTCATCTGCTGGTGTTGGTCCATTGTGTTTTCTGAGGTCCAAGGTCAATGCAGCCATCTACCAGGAAGTTTTAGAGCACTTCATGCTTCCTGCTGCTGACGAACTTTATGGAGATGCAGATTTCATTTTCCAACAGGACCTGGCACCTGCACACAGTGCCAAAGCTACCAGTACCTGGTTTAAGGACCATGGTATCCCTGTTCTTGATTGGCCAGCAAACTCGCCTGACCTTAACCCCATAGATTGTGAAGAGGGAGATGCAATACGCCAGACCCAACAATTCAGAAGAGCTGAAGGCCACTATCAGAGCAACATGGGCTCTCATAACACCTGAGCAGTGTCCCAGACTGATCGACTCCATGCAACGCCGCATTGCTGCAGTAATCCAGGCCAAAGGAGCCCCAACTAAATATTGAGTGCTGTCCATGCTCATACTTTTCATGTTCATACCTTTCAGTTGGCCAACATTTCTAAAAATCCTTTTTTTGCATTGGTCTTAATTGATATTCTAATTTTCCGAGATACTGAATTCGGGACTTTCATTAGTTGTCGGTTATAATCATCAACATTAAAAGAAATAAACATTTGAAATACATCAGTCTGTGTGTAATGAATGAATCTAATATACAAGTTTCACTTTTTGAATGGAATTACTGAAATAAATCAACTTTGTCATGATATTCTAATTTTATGACCAGCACCTGTATATAGCGCTTTTCTCACCACTCAAAAGCGCTCTCCACACAGGGAGGACCCGGGATGCGAACCCACAATCTCCTAACTGCAAAGCAGCAGCGTTACCACTGCGCCACTGGTGAGGATGAAAAAGATGGTTAGTATGAAAACCTGCAGCCATTGCGGCCCACCAGGACCAGGGAAAGATACCCCTGGTCGAGAGGAAGGCTAACTGTACATGCAAGATGTACCTTGTGTATGAATTATGCCAAGATGAATAACAGACACACATCTCTCCTATTTCATTTGTATGCTATATGACATCTGCATTGTCAAAAGGTTGATTATCTTTGCTTGGCCATGGTGACGGTGTTGGCAGGATGGATGGTCATCAATAAAACAAGCATTAGTAAGAATAATATTCTTTGAAAAGTCTCAACGTGAAAACCTGGCAGTTAAGTATATTAAAAGGGCCTTTAATTGCTAAACGAAGAGGGGGTCTATTGTGGTGGGGTGATGACATCCCTCGTGACAAGTCAGGAGTCCTTACTTTTAGTGTTACTAGGGTAAGACGGTGACCAAAAGGAATAAAATAAAATGTTTTAAGGCTACTAAAAGAAGTTAAGATCTCTCTTTGAAGCTTAAAGATGTGTTTCTACAAGGGGGATACAAAAAAGTGAATGGCTGTGATAAAAACACGATGACTTTATCAGTCATCCATTAAATCCAACAGAAGAGCATCAACCCTAACCCTAACCCTCACATTTTCAAGTCAAAAAATAAGACCAGAAAAACTAGTGTGCCACCCCAAAAACGCCTTATGTATCTGCACCATTGTCTTTTCTTAAACACTGGATATTTAGTGAGCCAAAGAATGTGCTTGGAGGAGGAGGAGGAGGAGGAGGAGACGACAGCAGACGCCTTTCACATCACATAATTAAAGCACAACCCATCTCACCACAAAGTAGCAGACACAAGGTAAAGATAGCTACGTGCAATGGGAGTGTGCGCAGTCAGAGCCGCTAATTACAACTCCGTCACTGCTTTAATGTGGGTCAGCCGGGGCCCTCCAAACTGCTAGGAAGGCGACAGTTAAGAATCGCAGAGACTGCTGGCAGGTTACGTGCTTCTAATTTTCTGCTGCCTTTTGGTTGTAAGCAGAAAACATGAATGTAGGTATAAATGATAAGACTGTGGTATTTTATTGCAGCGGTTGTATTGAACTGCATCAAAACAGCCGCCCATGAAAGCAGAGTTAAGTCGTCTCAAAATATTCCATTAGCTTTCCATAACAACCACAATTTTTAATTTTGGTAATTGGGAACACCTTTGTCACGCAAAAGATCAGAGGAGAATGGCCGGACTGGCCTGAGCTGAGAGATAGCTCAGATAACCACTCTGTACAAATGTCTTCTTCCTTCGGCTGCTCCAGTTAGTGGTTGCCACAGCGGATCATCTTCTTGCATATCTTCCGGTCCTCGTCATCTTGCTCTGTCACACCCATCACCTGCATGTCATCTCTAACCAGATCCATAAACCTTCTCTTAGGCCTTCTTCCTCTTCTCCTCTTTCCTGGCAGCTCTATCCTTAGTGCCCTTCTCCCGATATACCCAGCATCTCTCCTCTGCACATGTCCAGACCAACGCAATCTCGCCTCTCTGACTTTGTCTTCCAACTTGAGCTGACCCTCTAATGTCCTCATTTCTAATCCTGTCCATCCTCGTCACACCCAATGCAAATCTTACCATCTTTAACTCTGCCACCTCCAGCTCCGTCTCCTGCTTTCTGGTCAGTGCCACCGTCTCCAGCCCATATAACAAAGCTGGTCTCACTACTGTCCTGCAGATCAGGGGTCCTCAATCACAGACCTGGAGGGCCACAGTGGCTACAGGTCTTTGTTCTAACCCGGTTGCTTAATTAGAAAGCAATTCTTGCCAATATTTTAATTTCATGGCTTGTTTGCGCTTTAACTCTGCTATGTCAGGTAATTCTCATATCCTAGATTTTCTTTCCCTTTCTAAGAATATCATCCAAATGATTTGAAGGCTAAAATGGAGGAGTAATTCTCAGTCCTTCACTTTTTTCTCTTCATTTTCCTTCCAAGTATTTAATTTAACCCAGTAGTGCATGATAAATACACACAGGCGTAAATTGCAACAAGCTAAATGGAGAACTGCTGGTCTCTTTTGTCATTTGCATCTTATTGCTAATTAGGAGCAATTAAAAACCAAGAATAAATGCTGTTTAAGACTAAAATAAGCAATAAGAGTTCAAAATCTTAACAAGTGAAAGAACTAAAGTGAAGCAGAAGTGTTACTTGAGCAATAAGTGCTTCTTATTAAGAAACTGGGTTGGAGCAAAAAAAACCTACAGCCGCTGCGGCCCTCCAGGACTGTGATTGAGGACCCCTGCTGTAGACCTTCCCTTTCACTCTTGCTGATACCAGTCTGTCACAAATCACTCCCGACACTCTTCTCCACCCTGCCTGCACTCTCTTTTTCACCTCTCTTCCACAGTCCCCATTACTCTATACTGTTGGTTCCAAATATTTAAACTTCGCCGACTCTACTCCCTGCATCCTCACCATTCCACTGACCTCCCTCTCAACCGTAGTGAGAAGAAAAGCAGCGTCTCACAATGCACAACACGTCGAACTTTGAGGTGGATGGGCCGTGACAGCAAAAGACCACGCTGGGTTCCACTCCCGTCAGCTGAGAACAGAGAGCTGTAGCTGTAGTAGGCACAGACTCACTAAAAAAGCTGGATAGCAGAAGACTGGAAAAACGTGGATGAATCTCGATTTCTACCGATGCACACAGATGGTATGGTGAGAATTTAGCACCAATAGATAGAAGAGTCGCATAGTTTGGGGGAGGAACGATCTCCTCAGTCTGTCAGTGGAGCAAGACGGTGACAGCAGTCTGTCGCTGAAGCTGCTCCTCTGTCTGGAGATGATCCTGTTTAGTGGATGCAGTGGATTCTCCATGATTGACAAGAGCCTACTCAGTGCCCATCGCTCTGCCACAAATGTCAAGCTGTCCAGCTCCATGCCAACAATAGAGCCTGCCTTCCTCACCAGTTTGTCCAGGTGTGAGGCGTCCTTCTTCTTAATGCATAATTAATAGCATTAATCCATACACCCAACCCACCTGGTGTCAATAGTTCAGGCTGGCAGTGATGTGATGTTGCGGAGAATGTTTTCTTGACACACTTTGGGCCTACCAATCACTCATCGCTTGAATGCCACAGCCACAATTCACCCATCTTCTAAGGACTACTTCCAGCATGATAACCCACCATTGTCCACTAAGACAGCATCATTTCAAACTGTTTTCATGAATTAGACCCGGAGTTCAGAGTTCTGAACGGATCTGAATCCTGTAGAACTCCTTTGGGATGTGAAAGAATGGGAGGACCACAGCAGGAATGTCCATCCATCCATCATCCAACCCGCTATATCCTAACTACAGGGTCATGGGGGTCTGCCGGAGCCAATCCCAGCCAACATAGGGCACAAAGCAGGAAACAAACCCCGGGGAGGGTGCCAGCCCACTGCAGGGCACATGCACTAGGGACAATTTAGAATCGCCAATGCACCTAACCTGCATGTCTTTGGACTGTGGGAGGAAACCAGAGAACCCGGAGGAAACTCACGTAGACACGGGGAGAACTTGCAAACTCCACACAGGGAGGACCCGGGAAGCAAACCCGGGTCTCCTAACTGCGAGGCAGCAGCGCTACCCATTGCGCCACCGTGTTGCTCCCACAGCCGGAATGTGCAGCTGACAAATCCACAGAAACTTCATGATGCAATCATGTCAACATGTACCAGAATCTCAAAGGAAAAAGTTTCCAACATCACAAGAAATTCATGCTCAAGATTAGAAAGACGTGAGGCTGTTTTGAGGGCAAAATAAGGTCCTACCCAGTATTAGTATAGTTGTCCTAATAAATTGTACACTAAGAGGGGCGGAATGGCGGCTTGGTGCAATCTAGAACCTTGGGTCAAAATGCCTGCGCAGTCACTGTGTGGAGTCTTCACGAATCGTGCTGTAGGCCGGTCGGTGTCTCATCCTGGGTAGGATGCCAGCTTGTTCCAACTGTTGTGGAGACGGGTTCTGGTTGCACACAGCTAGAAAACTGGATTAAACAGTTCAGCAGATGGATGAGTGGACTCTGGCTGGATTAACAGGTTTATCTGAGGTAGCAACGTATTGCAAAACACACAAATGGATATTTAAATCAGAGTCGGCGCCAAGGAACAAATGTAAGATGTATTATTAATTTAGCTGATATTACCCTGAATTGGATAAACGGATTCAGACAATGAATGGATGAGTGGACTTGGCACAGCAACACAAATGTTGCCATATTTTAACTGTGGCAGCCTTACTTTGGATTTGATGGGGAGTCTTTTGGTTTTCTTTATCCAACAGACTTGCAATTTAAGTGATAACCTGATTGGCCAGTGATTGTAACTGACCCATTTTCATTGTGTTATATGCAAAAGGCAGATTTTAAAAGTTACAAATGGAGTTAAATGCATGCAAGGTAAAGAAATATCAGCGTATAAACTGAGGGGGTTCTGCAATGCAGAATAAAAACAATGAGACCTGAAAGATCCCTTATATTTTCAGCAAATATATGCGGTTTAATAACAAGCAGTAAAGCTCTTGTTAAGTTAACGGACACTTAATAAAAGGATAAATACCCGAGTGTCTGCCTGTGTGCCCGTCTGGTTGCTATGTCTCTGTCATTCCAAATGAACGGAGCATCGCAAACATTTTTATAGTTATAACAAGCATTGCATTTGCCATTTCAACAGATGGCGCATCACAAACATGAACACTGCTTTTACAAATTTGCATCAGTCATTTGGTTTTCTGAACGCGACCTCATGCTCATTAGTACAAAACCTTGACATGTGGCGAATTTAGTGAAAGCACCTACAGTATATCGTATACTGGAACGGTACATTGACAAATACAATGCAGTTTCAAAATTAAAATTAACAGAAAATTCAAGAAATGCAAGTCCTGTCAAATTTTCAGCGATAACCAAGTCGGTCTACGCATTTGGAATGCTTGTAAAACGCACAGCTAAAGCAGTTTCCACATTATTCTTAAAATAATGGATTTATGTAAAAATGGCAGGTATGATGTCACACAGAAAGCCTTGAAGTTGGGACAAATGCAAAAAAGGAACAGATTTGGACAATTAAAGAAGCAGGACTTGGTAACACTAGAGATCTGAATCAATTTGACTCATAGAATAAATATTACTCAACTTTTTAAACCAGCCAATGATGTAAATATCCATCCATCCATCTTCCAACCCACTGAATCTGAACACAGGGTCACGGGGGTCTGCTGGAGCCAATCCCAGCCAACACAGGGCTCAAGGCAGGAACCAATCCCAGGCAGGGTGCCAACCCACTACAGGACACACACCAAGCACACACTAGGGCCAATTTAGAATCGCCAATCCACCTAACCAGCATGTCTTTGGACTGTGGGAGGAAACCGGAGCGCCCGGAGGAAACCCACGCAGACACGGGGAGAACATGCAAACTCCACGCAGGGAGGACCCGGGAACCGAACCCAGGTCTCCTAACTGCGAGGCAGCAGCGCTACCCACTGCGCCACTGTGCCGCCCTTGATGTAAATATAAATTGTTAAAATAACATGTTAGAAACCTAATACTGGCAATTCTCCGGCAAGATTTTAAAAGCCTGTTGTTTCAAAAAGAGCTTTAAAGTGTTTGTTTAAATTAAAATATCCTGAATTATTCTGGAATTCACAAATGCAACTGTACAAATATAATATTTTTTGATTTTTTTTATTTTAGTGTTGATTTTAGGCACTGTTTTTTTTTTTTTTTTCCCCGCCTTAAAGTTACAAATGGAGTTACATGCATGCAAGGTAAAGAAATATCTTAGGCAGTTTAATAACAAGCATTAAAGCTCTTGTTAAGTTAACGGACACTTAATAATGGATAAATGCCCGAGTGTCTGTGTGTTTCCGTCTGGTTGCGTTGCATTGCATTTGTCGTTTCAACAGATGGCGCATCACAAACAGGAACACTGTTTTTACAAACCCAATACCGACTAGCATATTACAGAGATATAACGCTAAGGTCTACGTTCATTATTTAGATTTCAACTCGTCTTAGATGGTTAGCACAGTTTGTTTATTATAATAAAACTAACAACCAAATTTACTTTTCTTTCATAATGTTTACCCTCATTTTGGACATGTTCCACACACACACACCATCACCCAAATCACGAAGATCTGGAAAAGAAACCTCAACTGATGAAGCCACAAATCTGCCTTTAACATCCCTTACAATCCATTTTACGCTGCAGCATTTTGTGACTCAGCAGGTAACAGTGGGGTTTTATTTGACGAGGACAATAAGAGCTCAAATGGAACGATTCAGTATTCAATGGTTTTGTTAAAAAAAAAAAAAAATATTTATATACTTCTCCCCGTAAAGGCAAAAATATTGACGCTCAAGGTGAGATTGTGTTATAATGCTTGAAATCACACAAACCACACAAATCCTTTTCAATCAACGCAAGAGCTGGGAGAGCACAGCGCTGCCAGCCTACGCACTTCTGAGACAATTTAAAATAAATATCTCAAGGAAAAAGAAAAAAAACCAAAACAATTAAATAAAAGGTGATTGCAGCTTTATTTAAAAATACAGCATTCAGTTATTATTAAAGGTCCAACTTTGGAAAAACCTCAAGGCACAGCCATTTTATTTACGCTTCAGTGCGCTGTCCCTTGGGTCAGGATTACACACTCGCATATTAGAGAAGCAGACAGCTGATAAAATTGCTGTTTTATATTATTTGAAAAACATTTTTTTTTTAGGTAATGCATAAAGGCTTATAAAAATGAGATGCACTGTTACAACCATGTAACACAAAATGGGCTACTACTTTGCAATTTAAAAATCACCAATAAAGTGAATCATAATGACAAATGTGTGGCAGCACATCTGAATTTGGATATTAGCTAAAGTTTTTGCTTCATGACAATTTTGCGCCACACACAACAGGGCACTGCGGCTCCTTTTTACCTTCCACTCATTCAAAATCTCCATTCCCAAAGGACTCATGAAGCCTTGGCCTAGGGTGGCTTAGCCTACCCATTGCTGGAGAGTTTATTTAGAGTAGACATGGACAGAACTGTCATGTGCCTTATACACGGACATATAAAAACAAAATTAATTTTGAAGAAATTGATGACAGAGAAATAAGTGGCACAAAGGAAAGTCGGCTTTTAAAACAAGATAATCTGTCAATTTTTTTATCTGTCTAATCCAGTTTAGAGTCACAGGGAGACCATGTCTATCCCAGCAGCACTGCGAAAAAGCAGGAAACTGGGCAACACTTCCTTGATGGGCACAAAAATATATACTAGGAAAAGATAGAAAGCTCGCTAGATTCTAGTATAGTAGGCAGGATTAGAGAGCTCACTAGGTACTAGTATAAGTAGGTAGGATTAGAGAGCTCACTAGATTCTAGTATAGTAGGCAGGATTAGAGAGCTCGCTAGATTCTAGTATAGTAGGCAGGATTAGAGAGCTCGCTAGATACTAGTATAAGTAGGTAGGATTAGAGAGCTCACTAGATTCTAGTATAGTAGGCAGAATTAGAGAGCTCACTAGATACTAGTATTAGTAGGTAGGATTAGAGAGCTCACTAGATACTAGTATAGTAGGCAGGATTAGAGAGCTCGCTAGATTCTAGTATAGTAGGCAGGATTAGAAAGCTCGCTAGATACTAGTATAGTAGGCAGGATTAGAGAGCTCGCTAGATTCTAGTATAGTAGGCAGGATTAGAGAGCTCGCTAGATTCTAGTATTAGTAGGCAGGATTAGAAAGCTCACTAGATACTAGTATAGTAGGCACGATTAGAGAGCTCACTAGATACTAGTATTAGTAGGTAGGATTAGAGAGCTCACTAGATTCTAGTATAGTAGGCAGGATTTGAGAGCTCGCTAGATTCTAGTATTAGTAGGCAGGATTAGAAAGCTCGCTAGATTCTAGTATAAATAGGTAGGATTAGAAAGCTCACTAGATACTAGTATAGTAGGCAGGATTAGAGAGCTCGCTAGATACTAGTATAGTAGGTAGGATTAGAGAGCTCGCTAGATACTAGTATTAGAAGGTAGAATTAGAGAGCTCACTAGATACTAGTATAGTAGGCAGGATTAGAGAGCTCGCTAGATTCTAGCATAGTAGGCAGGATTAGAGAGCTTCCTAGATTCTAGCATAGTAGGCAAGATTAAAGAGCTCACTAGATACTAGTATAAGTAGGCAGGATTAGAGAGCTCGCTAGATTCTAGCATAGTAGGCAGGATTAGAGAGCTCGCTAGATTCTAGCATAGTAGGCAGGATTAGAGAGCTCGCTAGATTCTAGCATAGTAGGCAGGATTAGAGAGCTCGCTAGATTCTAGCATAGTAGGCAGGATTAGAGAGCTCGCTAGGTGCTAGTATAGTAGGTAGGATTAGAGAGCTCGCTAGATTCTAGTATAGTAGGCAGGATTAGACAACTCGCTAGATTCTAGTATAGAAGGCAGGATTAGAGAGAGATCGCTAGATTTTAGAATAGTGGGCAGAATTAGACCGGAAGACTCACTAGCAGTTTTATTATATTCAAGAACTTGGTGAGGCGTCCGCTAACTCTCAAGAATTTGTCTACCAAAACATACATTTAGGCACACACCTACACAAACGCAACCGAGAAGGAGGAAACCCACAAGAACATGGGGCAGTGTTTTCCATAAAAGTTATGTCATTTTTAGGTAACACGCATCAAGACTGGTTTTGAGACATGACTCTTGACACCGCCTTTAAAGCAATAAAGTGAGCCCCAAGCTCTCAAAGAAAATGCGCTGCCATAAACTGTCATTCTCACTCAATAATTTAACTTCTAATGCAAAACAACAGTGTTCAGACTTCCTACTTATTAGAACATGTTCAAAAATGGGATTCAGTTAAAACTTTGCTTTTTTTTTGTTAGACGAGCCTTTTGTGAATGTAATATAGAATGTGTACATGTGCCTTTTTATTGTGGGTATAATCTTTTGGTAGTTCAAATGAACTTCGTACTATATGTAATACATTTTGATGTAAAAAGACATTGATTGCATTATTTAATTCATTGATACCACATGTCCAAGTAGGGACCCTATGTTAGGAACCAATGCCACCCGTTAATAATTTTAAATAGAAACGCTGCAGGGAGAACACATCCATGGTGAAATATGAGTAAAGAATATGGATTCTCTAGAATGGTGTCCTAGGAGGCTCAGTATTTAAGACTCAGACCCCTTAATTTATTTTTTTCCTTAATTAGCAGCCTAACAATAACGATATCCAAGATGAGCCAACACTTGACCAGCTAACCCGTGTCCATCATGCAGTACCTAAAAATAAAGAAAGGTGAAGGTTTCTGTAATGTTGATCTGTTCAGGTCCACAAAACATTTTGATGACGTTCTTAGAAAAAAGAAAAATCGGCAGTTTTAGAAATGTCTGCAGTAGCAGAATGAGAGCAGCAACAAGCCATGGAATTAAATAACAGGCTTAATTAACAACAAGAACCGGCCTGTCATTAAGCAGCTGGTTGGAGTTGAAGGCCCCGACTTAGCTGGTCATCTGTTGGCTCACTTTATATCTCATTTCTAAGTGGTGTGAAAAACTATTTGCCCCCTTCCTGATTTCTTATTCTTTTGCATGTTTGTCACACAAAATGTTTCTGATCATCAAACACATTTAACCATTAGTGAAATATAACACAAGTAAACACAAAATGCAGTTTGTAAATGGTGGTTTTTATTATTTAGGGAGAAAAAAAAATCCAAACCTACATGGCCCTGTGTGAAAAAGTAATTGCCCCCTGAACCTAATAACTGGTTGGGCCACCCTTAGCAGCAATAACTGCAATCAAGTGTTTGCGATAACTTGCAATGAGTCTTTTACAGCGCTCTGGAGGAATTTTGGCCCACTCATCTTTGCAAAATTGTTGTAATTCAGCTTTATTTGAGGGTTTTCTAGCATGAACCGCCTTTTTAAGGTCATGCCGTAGCATCTCAATTGGATTCAGGTCAGGACTTTGACTAGGCCACTCCAAAGTCTTCATTTTGTTTTTCTTCAGCCATTCAGAGGTGGATTTGCTGGTGTGGTTTGGGTCATTGTCCTGTTGCAGCACCCAAGATCGCTTCAGCTTGAGTTGACGAACAGATTGCCGGACATTCTCCTTCAGGATTTTTTGGTAGACAGTAGAATTCATGGTTCCATCTATCACAGCAAGCCTTCCAGGTCCTGAAGCAGCAAAACAACCCCAGACCATCACACTACCACCACCATATTTTACTGTTGGTATGATGTTCTTTTTCTGAAATGCTGTGTTCCTGTTACGCCAGATGTAACGGGACATTTGCCTTCCAAAAAGTTCAACTTTTGTCTCATCAGTCCACAAGGTATTTTCCCAAAAGTCTTGGCAATCATTGAGATGTTTCTTAGCAAAATTGAGACGAGCCCTAATGTTCTTTTTGCTTAACAGTGGTTTGCGTCTTGGAAATCTGCCATGCAGGCCGTTTTTGCCCAGTCTCTTTCTTATGGTGGAGTCGTGAACACTGACCTTAATTGAGGCAAGTGAGGCCTGCAGTTCTTTAGACGTTGTCCTGGGGTCTTTTGTGACCTCTCGGATGAGTCGTCTCTGCGCTCTTGGGGTAATTTTGGTCGGCCGGCCACTCCTGGGAAGGTTCACCACTGTTCCATGTTTTTGCCATTTGTGGATAATGGCTCTCACTGTGGTTCGCTGGAGTCCCAAAGCTTTAGAAATGGCTTTATAACCTTTACCAGACTGATAGATCTCAATTACTTCTGTTCTCATTTGTTCCTGAATTTCTTTGGATCTTGGCATGATGTCTAGCTTTTGAGGTGCTTTTGGTCTACTTCTCTGTGTCAGGCAGCTCCTATTTCAGTGATTTCTTGATTGAAACAGGTGTGGCAGTAATCAGGCCTGGGGGTGGCTACGGAAATTGAACTCAGGTGTGATACACCACAGTTAGGTTATTTTTTAACAAGGGGGCAATTACTTTTTCACACAGGGCCATGTAGGTTTGGATTTTTTTTTCTCCCTAAATAATAAAAACCATCATTTAAAAACTGCATTTTGTGTTTACTTGTGTTATATTTGACTAATGGTTAAATGTGTTTGATGATCAGAAACATTTTGTGTGACAAACATGCAAAAGAATAAGAAATCAGGAAGGGGGCAAATAGTTTTTCACACCACTGTAGCTGGTCATCTGTTGGCTCACTTTATATCTCATTTCTATCTGGGTGCCATTTAAGTAAAAAATAAGAAGCAATTCAGAGAATGGATTCTTACAAAACGGGCGGCACAGTGGTAGTACTGCTGCCTCGAAGTAAGGAGACCTGGGTTCGCTTCCCGGGTCCTCCCTGTGTGGAGTTTGCATGTTCTCCCCATGTCTGCGTGGATTTCCTCCCACAGTCCAAAGACATGCTGGTAAAGGTGCATTGGCGATCCTAAATTGTCCCTAGTGTGTGTGTGTCCTGCAGTGGACTGGCGCCCTTGCCTGGGGATTTGTTCCTGCCTTGCGCCCTGTGCTGGCTGGGATTGGCTCCAGCAGACCCCCCGTGACCCTGTAGTTAGGATATAGTGGGTTGAACAATGACTTGACTGACTGATTCTTACAAAAAAAGTCAATTAAAACGAAAAGAAAAGAAGTTAATTAGTAGCAAAAACAGCTGACTAATTAAGAAAAGAGTTAGAATGAAAACCTATAGCCACAGTAGCGCTCCAGCAGACCCAAGTCTTCTCAGCAGCCACTTCTCTGGATTACGACATGAGCATACGCTGGTGTGCATTTCTTGTTATCTGAAGCTGGTGTTATACTAACGTCACTCGTCTGTGAGAGACATGCAAGTAAAACGCTCATTGTACTGTATACACGTGACAAACCTAAACTTTAAGTATATACATTACTTTCACACATAAACAATTCTTCACAATAGGTTTGGCTGGAATTCACCCTGCATTTTGTTACTGATAAAAATAATATTCTGCACTAAAGCTTTACACAGACACTGAGAGCTGCACGTGTCAGCATCCGCAACACCAGCTAATGCTCAAAGTTCACAGTTGTGACTTTTGCCCATCTACAATAGTTTCACAGTAATTCTGCCATCTAGTGGACAAAAGTGAAAATGCTGTGGAGATAAATAAAAAAAGGGATTTTTGCAAAGATTTTTTTTATTGTGCATGAAAAAAGGGCATTAAAAAAAAAAAAAAAATTAAACTGGACCACTCAGACGCCTAGCATTGACTTTGATAAATTCCGAATTGCTTGATTTCCCAATCCCACTTCATCCAAGTACAGGATCATCAGCAGCATCAGGCACAAGGCAGTAGCTCACCGTCACTGGGAGGTAGGAAAAAAACAATAATAAACGTTCAGAATGCAGGATAGAAGAAGTGGAGCTTTACACTCAATATGAAGTGGAGGGACCAAAAGAGCATCTTCAGTTCATTCTGGAGAGTTTTGAGAGTTGTGGAAAGGTTTAGAATGAAATACCAAACAAGTCTGATGGACCTCCTGGTATTTTTGGATTTGTCCAACTTCTTATGACCTTCTAAATGAAGTAAAACAACAATTTGACATTGGGTGGCATGGTGACACCGTGGTTACCACGGTTGACTCACAGTTATGGAGTTACTGGTTGGTCCCTACAGGAGTGTTGTACTGGTTAGCTCTAAAGTGGTTAGTACCGGTCAGGACATTGTCTCCGACAAGTCATCCCATATCTGCAGGTCCTCCAAACAGTTAGTCATAACCACAAATACGCTGCATGTTCAAATGGTGCATGTCAAGGTCAGGGGTATATTTAACAGTAAGGCAACATTAGATACTTGTAAATCGGCATGTAGAATGCAGAGGATATGCAAATATGACTCTGATCCAGACCGAACCATTATGGCTAGATGACCTGGTCAAAGCATTTCCAAAATGGCAAGGGTGCTACTCGGTGGGGAGTACACAAACTATTGACAGGGTGTTGGGGCGGACAAGACTCTCCGATGCGAGAGGTCATCAAGTGCTCTCCTGTCTGGTATGAACCAGCATAAGGGCAGCTGTGGCACAAATTACAGATAATTTTAATGATGGTTATGGGAGTAACGTGTCAATTTAGAGTGCTGTGTTCACCGTCACAAACTCCTACAATGGGCATATGAGCGACTGAACTGGTCATCGCATCAAGGTTACAAGGTTGCCTGGTCTAATGGATCCCATTTTCTGTTGCATCAAGTGGACAGCCAAGTACCATCAGGGTGCACTGTGGGACGATGACAAGGGAGTGTCATTCTTTAGGAAATGTTCTGCTTGGAAACCCTAGGTCTGGGCATTCATGTGGATGAACCAACAGACTAAACATCATTGCAGACCAGGTAGTACATCCTTTCATGGTAAAGGTATTCCCAGATGATAGTGGCCTCATTCAGCTAGATAATGTGCCTTTGCTTCATTGCAAAAATGGCTCAGAAATTGTTTGAGGAACATGACAAAGACTTCAAGGTGTTGACTTGGCCTAAAAAAATCCCCAGATCTCAATCAAACTGAGCATCTGTGGGACGTGCTGGAAAGACGAGTCCAATCCATGAAGACCCCACACTGGCAACTTAACAGGACTTTAAGGATCAGCTGCTAAGCTGGACATCACAGGCCATCTGCAGAGGTCTTATGGACTCCAAGCTCAGTGGGTCAGAACTGGTTTGGCAGCATGAGGGTGACTTACGCAATTAGGTGGCTGATCAGTGTACGTTTCATTCTTTATATGTTATGGTGTTTGTCGAGTTTGTCTTTTTGCTGGTATTGTATCACTGTCACTATTCTGAAGTGACATACAAGTGAGGATTTCATTAGACCTGTACAAATTATGATAAACCTGCCCTGAAATTGGCATGTGCATGAGTGTGCCCCAGGACCGACTGCCATGCCCAGACCCGTGTTGCATTTCACCCAATACTTTCCGAAAAAGCTTCAAGCCTCCCATGGAATTGGAGAATATATATGGTGCAGACAGACTGATGGCTCAAAACGCCTATAAATTACAATTTACCGAATCCCTTCAAAGTCTTCTACATTATCTGATCTCCTTTAGCCCACCCACACCAGACTAGCAACTGTTCACATGGTGGATCTACAACTGCCGACAAAGCCGTTCCTTCATCCTGAACAGGTCGCCACCTGTCAGCAAGCAGAAGTGCGATGGTCTGTTAGCAATCAGCTGCTCCAGAGAGTGCAAAAAATTAAACAAAATTAAACTGCTTGGCGTTGGTGTCGTTACAAAAGGGATCCACCACCCTAGGCCATTGTGTTTAGTAACAAAGGTCCTTAAAAAAAATATATAAAAATAAAGTTATTCAATTTTTTTTTTCATAAAATATTGTTAGTCCATCATCCCTGAATGTACAACTTATAAAATTAACATTCTGTGTATGTATTATTAGCAAAGAAGCCAAAACTATACCTTAAAAAAATAAAAATAAACGTATTAAAACTTTTTTTATCATAAAATATTGTTAGTCCATCGTCCCTGAATGTACAACTAAATTTATATAATTAACACTCTGTGGATATTTTATTAGCAAAGTGGCCAAACAGTACTTTAAAAAAATAAAAATGTATTAAAACTTTTTTTAATCCTAAAATATATTGTTAGTCCATCATCCCTGAATGTACAATTTATAAAATTAACATTGTGTATGTATTATTAGCAGAGAAGCCAAAACTGTATCTTAAAAAAATAAAAATACGAGGGCAATCCCAAAAGTAAGGTCTCCTATTTTTTTAGAAATACAAACAACCATTTATTTTCTATAACGTTAACATCATTTTAAAGGTTAAAGACTTATTTGTTTTTCTACATAATCGCCATTTCGGTTGATGCATTTTTGTAGACGCTGTGGTAGTTTTAGAATGCTCATGTCATACCAGCTCGCCACCATGTCCTTCAGGAAGCGTTGAACCTCATCTTTCACCAATTCGTCGGAGCAGAATCGCCTTCCGGACAAATGTTCTTTCAACTTGGAGAACAGGTGGTAGTCACTGGGTGCCAAGTCCGGACTATAGGGTGGGTGGGTGATGAAGTTCCAACCACCGATCTTTACGCATGTTTTCCTCAACCTTCACGACTGTCTCGTCGGAAATTGACGGTCTCCTGCGCGAACTTCGCACTTGGCGGTAGCGTTCAACGGGGGCTCCATTTTCAAGGGCGGCCAAGCCAAGATTGAGCATCCCAGCGAAGCCGCACATGCTTGTTTGGGAGTGGAGGAAGCACCAATCAAAAACAGTGTGGCCAACAGCCGTACGAACAGTTTCTCTACGTCCCCACCGCTTTGGAGACCTTACTTTTGGGATTGCCCTCATAAACGTATTAAAACTTTTTTTATCATAAAATATTGTTAGTCCATCGTCCCTGAATGTACAACTACATTTATATAATTAACACTGTGGATATTTTATTAGCAAAGAAGCCAAACTGTAAGCTCATTTAAAATGCACTGTCAACAGGCTTACAGTCAACATTGCAGTGTGCTGAAATATTAGCTGACTAAAATGGAAATGCATGATACAGGAATAAAAATAAAAAAAGAGGCAAAGCCAAACAGTCATTTAACAGAGGATCATGCTTCACTGAAAATATCAATAGCAACACACTGGATGCAAGTATTAAATTCAAAGACAGTACTGCATGAATAAATATTAAACGACTGCTTCACAACAAAAGGCGTAATTACTGTTTGATCGTTTAATGTAGTAAAACTCTTTACGTGAGATGTTGATATACTGTACTGCAGAGACAAATACAATGCCAGACGGAGAAAGTGATACAATACTTGGCACTAAGCATGTTCATTTCATTTGGCCCTGAATAACATACAGCCGCATTGGCCACTCAGAAGCAGCAAAAGGTGGCCCTGGGCATCATGTGGCACTCAAGATGATCTACCAGGCCAATGCAGGACACACACCTTGCCAAGAATAAGATCAATGCGGTATGTACGTCAGCAGAATCAGAAATCAATATGGATTCACCATTACAATATCATCACATCTAGCGGACCAGGCATTTTCTGAAATTACGCCCTGCATGCATAAAAATGTAGATGTTTATATCTATTCTCAAAAGGGACACAGTTTACCCACCAAATCCAATTCAGGATTGTTGGGGTCTGCTGTGTATTCCCATGAGCACTCTGCTCAAGGCAGGAACCAGCCCTGGATGGGATGCCATCTCATATGTCCCCTACTTACATACAGCCCCAAATAGAGAGACAGTTTAATGTCAGCAATTAACCAAACACGCACGTACTGTACATACGAGGGGTGGACCAAAAAATTTCCAGGATTGGTCATAGCATAAGAGTAGGGTATATTTCTTGAATTTACCACTAGGTATTGTAGGACTACAGCAAGGTTCATCAGTCCGTCGAGGGACATGGTGCAGAGTTGATCAAGTGCACATTTTCTACAATCGTGCACGTGACTTGGGCCTATATTTTTTTTTCCTCCAAGCCTCCATGGCATATTTTCAAGAGGCAATGTTGGTCACATTTTTCTACACTGACAGACTTGTTTCCCCATAAACAGACCGTTAATCAGGAGAAAAATAAACAACTGGAGAAGTGGACCACCCAAAACTGCATTTTTCAGCATGGCTGGCATATACCACGTTGTCAGTCAAAGTGTTTTGGACAAAAACAATGGGATAGTTTCTTTCTAGCCCCCCTACTTGGCAGATCTCACTCTCTGTGACTTCTTGTTCCAGAAATTTAAGTTGAGACCGAGGGAAAGAAATTTGATATTATAAGACAAATCCAGGGAAGAAAAAACAAAAGAGGCTGTTAGAGATGGTAACCAAAGAAGTAGAGGAAAGGTTTCCAGGAATGGTAGAACCCTGGTCCAAGCATTCATAAGGATGTTAATTTGATGCGTACTCCCCCCCCCCCCCCCACCCCCACCCCACCTAAACATTGTTGCAGACCACTTCATGGCAACGGCATGCCCTGATGGAAATGACATCTTTCAACAGGATAATGTGCCCTGCCAAACCGCACAAAATGTTCGGGAATGGCTTGAGGAACAGGATAAAGAGTTTAAAGGTGTTGCCCTTGACTCCAAATTTGCCAGATCTCAATCCAGTTGAGCACGTGTGTGATGTGTTGGAACAACAAGTCCCACTGTGGTGGCTTCACCTTGCAATTTACAGGAGTTTGAGAATGTGCTGCGAATGTCTTGAAGCCAGATACCACAGGACACCTTCAGAGGTCTCGTAGAGTCCATGCCTAGGTGGTTTAAGGCTGATTTGGCTGGCACACAGCTTATTAGGCAGACGTTTGCAGTGATTTTGCTCATCAGTGTAGACCAATAATAAAGCTAATCCATAACCTGGATGTGTTACATTTACATACAGAGATAAATCCACATGTATTCCTACCCTGGCGTTGCTATCACACAAAGATACACAACAGACAGACAGGACACTATCGATACTCAAGTGGAAATTCAATTGCTTCTGTAGCAGAGCACACAGATTATCGCCCAAAGCAATATACCATGTGGTGCATCTCGGAAACCATGGTGTACACTCTGATATGACCTTCGTGACACAATCGTCTGTTATAATAATCAACACGTCAGGTTAGGAAGACTTCTTTCCATCTGCTCCGCAATGCGGATGACAACCTGTGGAGTACAGATGGAAGGTTCCACAAAACATACGTGGAAACTTCCCACTGGCTTCATCTTAGCACATGTGCAGCTGCTAAAACCATAGCAGGGCTCCTTACTGTATAAGAGGCTACTTTTATAGGCTCTGCTCTATAGAACTACAATGTAAACAAGGTTAATAAAATGCCATTATTGTCAATGCCTCCATTGAGTCCAGTGTCCATCCTGTAACAACGCCGATCAGTTTATTCGGCATACACTACAGCATAGAACCATTCATTCCCCATTATGGACAGGCAAGACATTTCCACTAATATCATTTAAAACTTTCACGCATGCACGCTTATGAAGCAGCCAACAAGTCCTAAGCTGAGTGATATTTTGCGAGATAAAGGGTTGATTATAAGTACTAACGTCTCTCTCTCTCTCCATCTACAGAAACAAAGAAGAAAAACCAATAATTCACTGACCATACTTTCGGGTTCTCAAAATGGCCACGATCCCATGATCCAATCCATAGATGACATTACCTCCGGCTCCACCAGAACGACGTCACATCCAACCATCTCCAATGACGTCACTTCCGGCTCCTCCATAAAGACATCACTTCCGGCGCCATCACCATGACGTCACTACCGGCCACCTCCGATGAAGTCGTTTCTGTTTTGTCATTTCCTACCACCATTTTCTGATATAAAAACGATCATGCCCAACAGGTTTGGTCAAATGCCTCATATTTTGATTATTTTGACTGTTTTTTTTTTTCCAAATTGTCAGTCAGAAAATATACGGGGTAATTCCCCAACTCTTTTTTGAGTATTCCAGCATATTTCTTTATCGCAATTGGCGTAGCCGGCAGGATATTTTGTTCCGAAAATGACAGAACAACAAAGACTTTACCACCAACCTGGCCACCATGATAACCGAGCTACAGAATCTCAAGATCCAGGACTCAATTGGCAGAGTCGGAAGCCCAGGCAGCAGCCGCCGTTAAGAAGGAGACTGCTCGGTCACTGCCCCCTCAGCTGACTTATTTAACTCAGGGGGATGAGTTTGAGTCATATTTTCTAATTTTCGAAAGAAATTCTAAAAGAAATGCATGGCTGAGGTCAGAATGGGGCTACATTCTGGCGCCCTAACTGAAAGGGGAAGCGCAGAGGGCTTTCTACGATCTGTCTGAGGAGCAGGTCGTTAATTATGATATATTAAAATCGGAGATGGCCGGTAGTGACGTCATGGTAATAGCACTGGAAGTGATGTCATCGGCGATCGCTGTAATTGATGTCTTAATGGAGGAGCCGGGCGTGACGGTGTTATGGTGGAGCCAGAAGTGACATCATCTATGGATTGGAATATGGGATCGTGGCCATTTTGAGAACCCGGAAATATGGTGAGTGAATTATTGTTTTTCTTCTTTGTTTCTGTAGATGGGGAGAGAGAATGTTAGTACTTATAATCAACCCTTTATGTTGCGAAATATCACTCACCTTAGGACTCGTTGGCTGCTTCCTCAGCATGCGTATGTGACAAGGCATAATAATATGAGGTAAGATACGATGTTAAGATAGCAACATAATCCACAATGACATCCCTAGAGCAAATTTTTATTCTGCTAAGCACACTTATGGTCCTCACCTATAATACTTTTCTTATGCACAGCTTTCCAAGATGTATGCCTTGTGCATCATTAAATAACTGTATACTCCATTTTTTACACAACAGTCTTCCAGGTGGTCCAGTTTCCTACCACTGTCCCAAGACATGCAGGTTAGGTGAACTGGCGACACTGATTTGGCCGTGGTGTGTGTGTGTATATACATAGACTTGCACCCCGTCCAAGATTTGCTCCTTCCTTGCACTCTACGCTAGCTGTGATAGGCCTCATCACTTCCCACAAACCGGATTTGGATTAAGCGGGTTGGCATGACATTATATTACCTTGTGCTAACAAAACCGTATAACAGGGGTCCTCAATCACAGTCCTGGAGGGCCGCAGTGGCTGCAGGTTTTTGTTCTAACCCGGTTGCTTAATTAGAAAGCAATTCTTGCCAATAATTTAATTTCATGGCTTGTTAGTGCTTTAACTCTGCTATGTCAGGTAATTCTTACATCCTGGATTTTCTTTCCCTTTCTAAGGATATCATCCAAATGATTTGATGACTAAAATGGATGAGTAATTCTCAGTCCTTCACTTTTTCCTCTTCAATTTCCTTCCAAGTATTTAATTTAACCCAATAGTGCATGATAAATACACACAAGTGTAAATGGTAACAAGCTAAATGGAGAAATGCTGGTCTCTTTTGTCATTTGCATCTTATTGCTAATTAGGAGCAATTAAAAGCCAAGAATATGGCAAAATCTTAACGAGCGAGACAACTAAAGTGAAACAGAAGTGTTACTTGAGCAATAAGTGCTTCTTATTAAGCAATTGGGTTGGAGCAAAAACCTGCAGCCACTGCGGCCATCCAGGACTGTGATTGAGGACGCCTGTCATATAAGAAACTCTCCACACGATGGGTTTTTGAAGAAATGGGCTCAGACTATTTTTTAATTTTGTAGTGTGTAAACCAATGGATTTTACAGGTACAAGACAATCAGTGAGGAGTACCACATGACCATACACTACAGCCCCCTAAAAAGGGGCTTCTTATGATAGGCAGCAATACACAATCTTTAAGAAAAGGCTGCACAGACATTTTCTTTACTTCTTGGTTTTTCAGACTGTATAAAGGATACATTCAAAAGGTCTGTCATAGTTTCACTGAACACAAGTGTTCTTGATTATCAGTACTAACTTTTAACAATGCATCCATTTGTTAGAAAGCATAAAAATCAAACAAGAAAATCTAAAAGTAGTGATTTCGTCAAATAAACGTAGCCACGATTCTTAACTTTTAATTCCCTAGTCAAAATTCAATTCTTCTTACAACAGTAGCTGATTCAATAGGCAAAATTCAACAACTCACCCTGATTACTCCACCTCTCGCTTCAAGCGTCTCTGATGGCACCTTCATCTGAAAAACCCGCCCCACCACAGCTGAAGAGTCAGGGATACCAGCTGGCGGGACCATGCCTACCGACGCCATGTCCTGCATTTCGGCTTGTACAGACGAGCGCATGGAGGCTTCTAGCTGGTTTCCAAAGTCCCGAATTATTTCCGTTTGCCCATTGGGCCAGTGGCATCGAGCTATGGCTGCCAGCAGCCCAAGTAATAAGAAGCTAGTCCTGCTAAAAGCGTGGAGGATGGGGACTCCGTCAGTCGATGCTCTCCATTTATTGCGCATTTTTCCTCAAGGCCAATGGTTTCCCACCAAAGAAAAAATTAAAAACCAAAGGGACAGCATAAACTGCAGCCCAAGAGTGGGGGGGTGTGGGGGGGGTTTCTCTTCCTCTGCCGCTTCTTGCCTTCACATCCAGCTTAAAACTTTACAATCCCATTGCAGAAGTTCAGCAACCTGAAAAAAAAGGAGAAAACAAAGAAATTAAACAAAATACGAGTGGAGTAAGAAAGGAACAGCAGTGTTCTGCTGGATCAAACTTTTTGAGGGAGGCAGCCAGTTGATTTATGCCAGTTTTCCCATAAAGAAATGAGAGCTGAGCCATTATACACAAGCTGCAAGTGACATCATGCACATGGTCAAAAAAAAAATGTAATGAATAAATAAAAATCAGCCAAAAAATATTTACATTAACCCTACATCCCTTGATTAGGGGAAACAGCTGGCAATGAAACACAGCTGCATTATTCAGCTACTGGTCGACTTTAATGCATGTCCTCCCACCCCCCACCAAAACCCACCCACACACTTTTTTGGATTTATTCCAGTCAAACCCATTAACCCTTCCACTGCCTGTTATTTTCATAAGCCGCTGTCATTTTCACTTACACATAGAGGCTTCTTTAAAAAGAGTACTGGAAATGAAGACGGCCAAGTCCGAAACCAAGACAGAAGTCACTACAGAGCAACAAACTAAATGAACATGGGTAATAATCTGAAATAAGTCACTCAATTCTGTAACACTGTCATTATGCGCTTCAAATAAGAAAATAGCAGGAAACAAAGGAGAACACGAGATAAATGGCAGACGGTGGATGACGCCTGCACCTTTCAGAGCACCAAACCAAATTCTCCATCCATTTCAGGAATCCATTTTCTGTCTGGTAGTGAGCTGCATGCTGACAGAGATCCTAGTAAAGCCTAATAGGTGCAAAGGGTGGAATCGGACCTGTAGGGGGCAGCAGCCACCTATCATAAAACACACTTTACCATTCACACCAGGCAGCCTGTTTAGAGCTCGGAATTCACCCAACTAGACATCAGATCCTTAGGATTTGGATTTCTTTCTTTTTTTTTTTTTTTGGAAACCTCTAGTTTGGCAGAAAAGTGTTTACTTGTGCTGAATTGGAACAACCTTGAGGTACGTTTTCATGTGGATTTCATGAAGACTTAATAGGCTGTACATTTAGTATCCATCCATTTTCCAACCCGTTGAATCCGAACACAGGGTCACGGGGGTCTGCTGGAGCCAATCCCAGCCAACACAGGGCACAAGGCAGGAACCAATCCTGGGCAGGGTGCCAACCCACTGCAGGACACACACAAACACACCAAGCACACACTAGGGCCAATTTAGAATCGCCAATCCACCTAACCTGCATGTCTTTGGACTGTGGGAGGATACATTTAGTATATATTTTAGTTTTTTTACGTTAAATTCGGGATTCAAATTTTATTAATGCATTTTTTTTTTTAGCATTTTATAACTTTCCAGACTTTTCCCTGGAAATCATGGTGAATGTGGAGTCCCAGTATGCTTGCTGAATACTGCCAGACCCCAAACAAATACATATACACACACATATATACATATACATATATCTCTCTATTATAAAAAGAAATCTTGGGAGGGAGATGAGGGAGATGAGACGTGATCTCCTCCTTGGAAGACAATTTGACGTCACGCAAGACAAGGCAGTGAGACAAACAGACAGCTGCTGTACAGGCTTTTAAATGATCGACGCACAGAGTGACAAGAAGAACACGCAACTCGCCAGCGGTAGCAGCAAGACAGCAGCTGATCCGAACGCAACTCCTTAGCGTGCGTTCAGCCGCCCCCCCCCCCCGCCCCCCTCACAATTCGAGCAGCGTTAGACGTCCCACGAGAAAGACATTTAACCACGCCCGGGGCCAGAAATAAAGGACAAAGAGTAGATGATGACAAAATAGAGCGTTGTAAAGAATTCAAAAATGTTGGCTCGGTACACATGCACAGCAGGTCTTCTCGGTTTTTTCTCGGAAGACACTTTGAAGTCCTGCGAGACTACTTGCACATCAGGCCCAACTTACAAACAGTTTGACATCTGTGGCAGAGCAACGGGCACTCAGCAGGCTCCTATCAATTATGGAGAATCCACTGCATCCACTAAACAGGATCATCTCCAGACAGAAGAGCAGCTTCAGCGACAGACTGCTGTCACCGTCCTGCTCCACTGACAGACTGAGGAGATCGTTCCTCCCCCACACTATGCGACTCTTCAATTCCACCCAGGGGGGTAAACGTTAACATTGTACAAAGTTATTGTCTGTTTTTACCTGCATTTTTATTACTCTTTAATTTAATATTATTTCTTTATCAGTATGCTTCTGCTGGAGTATGTGAATTTCCCCTTGGGATTAATAAAGTATCGATCTATCTTATTTCTCGGAGACACTTTAATGTCTCGCGAGACAAAAGCACAGCTGCTGTACAGGCTTTTAAATGATCGACGCGCAGTGCAACATGCAGATCAAGAAATAAAAAAATGAATGAAATGAAAATAATCTCTTTAAATTGTATATCCGGTTAACCAAACCCGGGGGTTGGCGAGCAAAGCGAGCAGGGGGCATACATACACACACACAATTTTTTTATTAATCACCTTAAAAAAAAAAAAACAATGCGTCTGTGTGCCCGTCTGGTTGCTATTTCTCTGACAATTCAAAAGATGGCGCATCAAACATTTTTAGTAATAAAATGTATTGCATTAGTCATTCCACTAGATGACGCACCACAAACATTAACACCGCTTTAACAAATCCCATACCTAATGGCATACAACAGACATGCTGTATATGCATTGCATTTGTCATGTCAACAGATGGCGCATCACAAACATTTGTAACAATGCATTTTATTACTACAAATGTTTGTGATGTGCCTGCCATCTACTTGGAAATCAGAAATGCAATGCATGTTGTTACTACATGCATTATAACACATTTCAATAGATGGTGCACTGCACCATACTTGGATTTCAACCCATCTTAGACAAGGTAGCACAGCCAGAATACTTACACATACTAGTGTAAATATAAAATTTACTGTAAATTTGAATTATGTGTCACTTAAAATCCTTGCATGATAGAGAAAGTCAGATAAGATACTTGAATTTGGCATATAAAAAAATCCATTAAGTTTCCCATATATGGTGTCACGCATGAGTGTCTGTGGCTCACCTTTCTGACTCCATCATATTTGGCAAGCAGTCCCACTACAGGACGAGAGGGGGCACCATCGCTAACAGTATCATCTCTTTATTTTCCCCACAGCCAGGAGAGAAGATGCCCAGTTAGGGCAATTAACTCTGGTCCTTCCGGTCGGAGGAATATAAAAGCAAGACACTCACAGAAGGGGGCAAAACAGACCTGGCCTACTAGTGATGCCCTGCCATAGGCAGTTTATGTGTTGTTATTGTGCCATTGTGTGCGGTTTTTGTTATTAAACGGGGTGACCCGGTTGGCACCCAGATATTTGTCCAGTCCAACTGTGATACTTCATGTGACTACAACTGATTCATGCGACCATAAAAAAAAAGTTACACTTTGTTACCCAGTATTATTTTAAACATACTTCGGGGATGTTTTCACATATTTTTCTGACGCCATATTGTTCTGGATTAGGCATCACCATATTTTGACTCTTGTGTCTTTCATTCTCATAGTTATTGACCGGAAGCAGACAGAAGGTCACCCCCATGCACTCCCAGGTCATCGGAGGTTGAATTGAATTTCTTTTAATGTCTGCATCATACTAATTAATTAAAAGAAAAAAGAAAAAAAGAAAAAAAACTGTCACTTTTAAGGTAAAATGACTTTATGATAAAAAAAAATCCCCGGGGAAACCTGCAGTCTAACGTCCCATTTGCCTGCGACAAGTTAAACATGGCAGGCTATAAATAAGTAAAAGCATGAAATATCAAAAGAATGTGGAGTGATCATCAACAGAAATGAACGGAAAAAAACAGTAACACAAAGTAGGGATCAGGAAATGTCAGGGTTCAAGGTGTTTTGTGCAAGGAATTGTGGAGGTGGGATTTAAAACAGGACTCTTCCAAAGTGGACACTTCATCTTCTTTCAAAAAGGATAACTGAAATCACTCATGAGTTAATCGTAGAGGAGGAAACACTGCAGTGGCCAGGGTTTGGACATCATAAGGAGGTAGACTATTTTATTTATAAGGCATCTGTCCATTTTTCAATACAGCTGAAGTTCACCCGCAGCAGGAAAGAAGGGGCAGGGGAAGAAGGCAAAGTCTCACGCTCTTCAGGAAGCTTCGATCTCATGGGAAACGAGCGCAGTGCTGTGAAGAACAGAAGATACCCCTTAACCCAGACAGTGACAGTCTGGGATGATCAAAGTGGCCTGAGCAGACTTTGAAAGTCTTTTTAACTTCAACACGTTGACCTTTTCCATAGTTAGGATTTTATTTTTAAACAAATCAGTCTAAAATGAAAAAAACACAAATAAGCAAAAAGGTTAGCTTCTTTTTCGACTATTACTGCCTGTAAAGGGAAAGTCATACAAGAAATACTTGGGCATTGAACAGGTTTTTATTTTTGTATTTTGCAGAAAGGCATCATTGATGAATACAAGGAAGTATCGTTAGACTGAACACAATAGAACAAGCAGCAACTCATAGTCGGAGGACAGAACAGCATGATGGGTAACTCATTTGGCCCAATCCCGCTTGAGAGAATTCTCTTCTATAGCCTTTTTACCTGAGAAAGGCCCAAATGTAGTCGTTATTACTTTGTTAAGCTGAAAAGGGCAGCCAAATCCCGATGAAGCAATTGCTAAACACAACATAAATTTATCACTTGAACTATTGAGAAACATAACTGGGTTATGTTAATAAAAAATGGAATTATTGAAAACGAGTAATGATTGATTACAGGATGCAGACACATGCTTAAGCCATTAAACCATCTGAATAGTTTGTAATAGGCAACATGGGTTGGATGGCATCCCAGCCGGGGTGGACGGTTCCATATTTGCAGTAATGAGTCTTCCGTTCACAAATAATTATAATCTCCTACTTCAAATTGGCACACAAGATTAAGTAATACACAAATGTACAGTGAGTCATCAACTGTAAAGCTCTTCATGGGTTAGAGTCGAGAAGAAAATCAAATATCGTTGGGCGGGTATTTTAAATGGATTACTTCTTTGTGGAATGATGTGGGTGGACGAGTGTCCCAACCAGGTTGGTAAGTGATAACTTACCTGGATTGGGGGCCATTTTAATGGACCGCTTCCCAGGGTCATTCGGGAGAAGCCAAAAAAAGCTTCTGGCTCACTATGGAAGTGAAAAACGTCTTTATGTTTACTTATTTGGCTGATGCATTTATCCAAGGTGACTTACACCATTTATAGTACTATTGGTTACATTTTCTTTCAGTTTTCCCATTGGACCAAAGAACATTAGAACAAACGAGACAAGAACAGCCCATTCAGCACAACAAAGCTCGACAGTCCTATTCACTTAATTCTACCAAAGTAACATCAAGTCGAGTTTTGAAAGTCCCTAAAGTCCTACTGTCTACCACACTACTTGGTCTCTTATTCCATATGTCAATGGCTCTCAACGTAAAGAAGAACTTCCTAATGCTTGTATGAAATTTACCCTTAACAAGTTCCCAACTGTGTCCCCGTGTTCTTGATGAACTCATTTTAACGTTACCGTCTCAATCTACAGGACTAATTCCCTTCATAATTTTATACACTTGAATCCTGTCACCTCTTAATCTTCTTCTCCTTAAACTGTAAAGGTTCAGCTCTTTTCATCTTTTCTCATAACTCATCCCCTGTAGCCCTGGAATCAGCCTAGTCGCTCCTCTCTGGACCTTTTCTAGTGCTGCTATGTCCTTTTTGTAGCCTGGAGACCCAAACTACACACAGAACTCCAGATGAGGCTTCACCAGTGCCAAGGGATGTCCCTTGTGGTCACACAATGACAGCAGCAGGATACAAACCCACAGCCTCAGGGTTTGAAGTCCAAGGCCTTAACCACTAAACTACACTGCCTGCCATGCCAAGTCACGCCATGTCTGCCACGTTTTACACATCCACCTTACAGTTCTGATCTGCCACCATGACTATCACATAGTCTTTCCACTTATTGGTTTTATGTGGTCACAGGATCACCTCTGATGATGCAGTTACGGAAGCAGATCTGGATTCGGCAGCTGCCAAAAAATCTCCTCCCAAGGAATGAAGAAACTAATAATAATAATTCATTACATTTATATAGCACTTTTCTTGTTACTCAAAAGGACTACAGTGGGTGGGAAGCCACTTCAACCATCATCAATGCGCAGCATCCAAAAGGATTATGCGACAGCAGCCATTTTTGTACCAGTATGCTCACCACACATTAGCTGTTAGACGGGGAAGTGGTGTGTGAGAGACAGCCAGTTAGAGACAGGGGATGATTAGGGGGCCAGAATGACTAGGCCGTGGTGGGCAATTTTAGTGGAAGTTACTAGAATGATACAAGAAGTGCATCAAGCTGCAGGGAGACTATGTGGAGAAGTGATACATTGTAACTGAGCAAATGAACGTTACGGCTACTGGTATTCGATGGTAAGTTGACCAGGTGACACCACCATGTTTTCCACTGGCTTTTCGTATGCTCGCTACCATGTCTCTGTGGTGTAATATATAGGTCTTTTCGGCATTTCTCATTCTTCTTTTATTTCATCAAGCACATAAAGTTTGCACACTGCTTAAAGAATACTCTTAAATACTTTAGGGCAAGGGTGTCGAACTCCAGGCCTGGAGGGCCGCAGTGGCTGCAGGTTTTCATTCTAACCCTTTTCCTAATCAATGACCAGTTTTTACTGCTAATTAACTCCTTTTTCCTTCATTTTAATAGCCCTGTTTTTAAGGATTCAGTCCTCTGAATTGATTTGTTTCTTCATTAAATGACAGCCAAACAGGAATGAGATGTGAAACGAGCCAACAGATGACCAGCTAAACTATAACGTCAAACTCCAACCAATTTCACTCGAACCAGTTTCTTAAGGAGAAGCCGATTCTTGCTGTTAATTAAACTTGTTATTTAATTATATGGCTTTTTGCTGCTCTCATTCTGCTACAGCAGACATTTCCAAAACTGTTGATTTTTCTGTTTTTCCTAACACCACCAACAAAATGTTTTGGTGAGCAGAGAGATCAACTTTACAGAGATCTTCAACTTTCTTTAATTTCAGAAATTGTGTGACGGGCACAGGTGAGCTGGTCTTGTGGCGGCTTGTTTTGTGTCTCATTATTGTTTGGCTGCTAATTAAGGAAGAAGAGACAACTAAGGGGTCTGAGTCGAGTGAATTAAAAGTTAATTAGCAGCAAAAACTGGTCAAAAATGAAGATGGTTAGAATGAAAACCTGCAGCCACTGTGGCCCTCCAAGACCGGAGTTTGACACCAATGCTTTAGAGCCTTTAAGATACATTTATTAGGAAGATGTTGGAATTAGGTGTACAAGAAAAAAACAGTCAACAGGACATCACAAAATCTGCACTGATCTGTGCTTGATATGAATCCTTAAAACAACTTGAACGGTTGAAAATGGGGACACCAACACGAACTAGAACATCAACACACAGCCATGTCCACGGTGTCTCAGTGAAAAGACTTCTGAGACCTCACTGGACAGCAGGTCTATTAATATTCAAATATGGAAAAGACTAATATATATACATATGGGAGCAAGTATGTGACAGCAGCAGGCCAGACAACCTCCTGTGTCTTTCACCAGTCACATAAGCCGGTATGATATTTTTGATTTTCAAGACGCTTGGATAAGCAGTAATGAGTCTTCCGTCTATAAATAATTAGAATCTCCTGTTTCATATTGGCACGCAAGTTAAGTAACATGCAAATACAGTGAGCCACCAACTGTAAAGCTGTTCATGGGTTAGAGTTTAGAAGAAAATCAAAAATTGTTGGGTGGAAATTGAAAACAGATTACTTCTTTATGGCCAAGAGGACAATTTAATAGAATGAAGTGGGTGGACAGGCATCCCAACCAGGTTGGTAAGTGGTAACTTACTAAGGATGGGAGATTGTTATCATGGAACAGTTTTTGTCTGACTGGATAAATTAGTGGTAGGACACTCTGAAACGATGTACCATTCAGTGGCACAACCACAGAATGTCAACTCATTTCAATTTCTATATCTGACTTGTCCAGTTTTCAGCACTGGTTGGCAGAGACACAAGTTAAACTAAACCTACATGAACGCCACTCTCTTTGGAGATTGATGGCAAAGTAATGCTTAAAAACAATGAAGAACACCAAAATAAATGTATACTTCGAAGCATTTAATTGTAAAAACCTTACGGATATGAAAGACAACAAGATTCTGTATGTCTTTACATGGCAGGAATCTTCTCTGAACTCCCCCATCCTTCCTTTCACACTTGCTTTTGGATTTGTGGGAAAAATGTGCGTTACATTGACTTCATGAAACAGGAACTACATGCTTTTACTCGACTCAATCAAGACTTCACCAGGAGCCCACCACCCTTGTTGCTTTGATGCTACCTCCTTATTGCTTTGATACACTTGGGAATTCCATGGCTATCAAAGAGGGTTCCAGCAATTATGTGGCACACCAAAACTCTCCAGCTTCCTAGGAGTCATCCATTATTTTCTTCGGATTTGTTTTGGTACCAGTTCTGAAAAATAGCTGGTATCGACAAATGAAGTCAAAATTTTAGTACCGATCCAACAAAAGTACAGTGTGCATGAAGCCAAGAACTGCTTCAAGGGATAAATAAAGGCCTCAGACAGAGCGAGAAGCCCTTTACATTCAGCTAAGAAAGAACACTTTAAATTGTAACTTTTGTAAATTACAGTCTAGCTGCCAATGAAAACTGCCAGCTGATTTTGATATAAAATTAGAGAGATGGTGGTTAGTGGTTTGCGTCCTTAGGTAGTCTATTTTATTTTTTGTTCCCATTCTTGGATTAATTTGCGTAATGCGCCACCTGCTGTACACAAATAACGTATCCTGTAGAACCTGAATGGCTGTGTCTGGCCCGTTATTTTATATTTGATGGAAGGTGACTGCCAAGATTAGATAAACTGCAATCGTTTATAGATAACTAGCTGTCCCCCACGGCTCTGCCCACGGAGTAGTGAAACAGGACAAACTTAAAAAATCAATTAAAAAAAAAAAGTAATTCTGGCCAACGTCAAACACTGGCACTGTATCTGATCGTCGTCTCCTCTGATGGGAGAGTGTATCCTGCGTGGGGAGAAAAGCATGTGGCCATGATATCTCTGGCAATGAGCAGCTACCCTCTAAAACACATGTAGCTCTGATCTCTCTCTCTCAAAAACGACAAATGTTAATCCTTAACAATCTCTAACGTCTGCTGAACAAACAGGTATTGCTAGCTAAGGCAAGGTACGCTCCAACACATGGTGAGAGGTAGAGTGAATCGAACGGAGGCTGGCGTGTGAGTGAGGAGGGACCGTCCCCCTCCCCTCGGCCCACAGCCTCTGTCTCAGATTCACGCAAATAAAATCGGTACCGCAAGGGAACTATGATACTTAGTGCGATGACAGAAGTTGCAAAATATGCCAAAATGTTCAAGCAAATTATAGAAAGAAACCTGATCTAAATCTGTTAAGTAGTTCTCTTGTGAAAAGCGGACAGACGTTGGATTTTATATATCTCTATCAGTAACGGCGTACTGCACGATAACGTGCAGTGAATACACTTGACTTGAGCATTCCTAGTTTTTCTCCTCTTTCTCTGTACGTTTAGCATTCGTTTGCTCAGAGGTTGATGCGCTTGCTGCTTCCTGAGCAGCTCTTCTTTTCTCCACCCTAGTGGCCTGCTGCTTCTCTTCTTTCGTCGGCATCTTTTTGCGTTAAAACTGATCATCAGTGTTTGTGTTGCAATTACTTAGTACGTTTTCTTTAATTTTTCACTGACATTTAAGTCTTCAATCTGCCTCAAGAATGATTAGGGAAGGTGGTAGGGAATGAGAACAGCGCCCATACACATGCGCTGCACGGCTGCCCTGCCGAGAGTTGATTCTACAATAAAACAAAATAAAAAGAATAATAAAAATCATCACCCCAAAAGCGGATAGTAGACGTCACGCAGTACATGTGTACCAAATTTCAAGTCAATAGGTGAAATGGTTTGCGAGCTACAGGTGATTTAAAATCCTGGACAGACAAATGAACAGCCACGGTAGCGTATTATATCTATATAGATATATCTATATAGAGATATTGAGAGATACAGAGATAGATATTAATGAAGTCAAGTTAGGTTTAGAGGCTTATCGTCACAGAGGGACCAAACTAGTAAACCTGTTTTAAGAGTCTAATGCTTTAGCTGATGTACCACATAGCCTACATACGTCGAGTTCTGTCAAGATGTATGTGCCAGCAAAGGTTAATGTGGTATTTATGGGTGTGGATTTTAATATCGACAACATAGCACAGAAGTAAAAAAAATACATATTTTAAAAGTGATTTCTCACAAATATCACAGTAATTCACTCCATTGCCCACATCCGGAGTCACCTACTGGTTCCAGGAGAATCTGACCACCCTAATCCTTGCAATAACTGAAATAAATGACAGTCATGTGCTCAAATTTAAACATTCTAGATCAGTCATAACACGTGTACATTAACAGATTAGTTAGTTTCACTAGCTAACTGCATATACCATATCATGAAAAAACGTATTGCTCTAGAAGCAAATAAAGTCATTGTTTTATTACGTGGGTAGCAGTGGGGCCTGCTTACCAAGAAGTTGGACTATTACGTGTATGTTTTTACACAACACTACAGTTCCCACCGCCAGTTCACCATGCATCTTCTTAATCTGACAGAGCTCAAATTCAAGAAATATGGAAACAACATGTCCTAAATTGATTTCAAAATGGTTCAAAGGGTCGATATCATCATGTTGGATAAATGAAACAGAAGCAAATGTTAAGTTGCAGTGCCCCAAATCACAATACTACAAGTAGCACTGCACAGCTACGCCTGTTGTTTTATACAGCAAGGTGCATAAAACCCATTTTAACACAATTGTCGATGCAAAGGCCTTGTAACAGAATAAATATGGGCTTGAGTGGGGGGCTACCCCAGCTGATGAAGGATGTAAGTGTGCCCTAAACCAAGCTTGAGCAGTCTATACAGGGTAGCACAGTGGAGTTGTGTTAACGGCAGCGGTCTAATGGAGCCACCATCCCTGGTGCAAGTCCTGAACGCTTTCCTTGCAAATGTGTGGGATCTGCTTACAAATCCAAAAATGTAATGTGCTACGCTAACTAAAGGTTATTAAATTGTTGATGACTGAACATCTGCATCACAGGGTCCTAAAATGGACTACCATGCTCCCCAGAGTAAATCTCCTGCCTTGTGCTTGCAACAGCTAGAATAAGTCATCCATATTCAGCCAGTTTATGTATGGATGGATGGATGGATGGATAGATTTCTATGCACCAACCATCCAGTAGTCCAACCATCTACCCCTAATCAGAACATATCTAATTCACCTTTAGGGTAATGGAATTACACTCCAGTCCGTTCTTGTGTACTGTATACCACTGTCCTCCATTCACAGATGGACAATTCTTCTAGTCCGTGTACGCCAAGCGTGAGATAATGGTGCACTGGAGCACAAGACTGGCCTGTAATTAGACAGGCAATGACGCAAGCACTTGATTAGTCCAAGCATTCTTTATTATCATGTGGAATGGCAGACACATATCATCATCATCACCTTAGAAGAACGTGTTTTCTAGCACTGCCACCAAATGAGATACACGATCACAACATTTGTGTATATGTGAAATATTGCAGCAGTTAAAAAAAAAAAGCCTTTGCCTGAACAGGATTAAAAGAATTAGCACTTTAGCAGCCCGAACAGGCAGCTGCTGATCAGTGAAGAGAGCCTAGTGAAAGTTTAACCTGAGATATTAATAGTGGCTAAATGAAATGAAGAACTGCCCCAGGACTAATAGGATGAAGCTTAAGAAGGTCAACGTGAGGACAAATAAATGCAAGATAGACAAGGGTTTAAAGCTCCGCAATTCTTACCAGGGTAGGTTACAGTAATGAAGACATGGAACCTCAGCCAGAGGGGTGTACAATCCCAAAGACGGGTGGGCCTCCAGTCAAGGGCACTCATTAGAAAAAGGTGCTGCAATGAGCATTGAGTCTCTTTCTCCTAAACCCACGCGTAGTTGAGCCAGGCAAGAGTAGAAGAGCAACGTGGGTTCTACATTTAGTGAGTGGTGTCATCTATTCCTGCATTTTGCCTTGCTGTTTGGACTATATAGTGTCCTGCTCTGTGTATTGACCCCCTTTTTTGGACACCCACTGCACGCCCAACCTACCTGGAAAGGGGTCTCTCTCTTTGAACTGCCTTTCCAAAGGTTACTTCCATTTATTTTCTCTGCAAGGGTTTTTTTGGGAGTTTTTCCTTGTCCTCCTAAGACAGTCAAGGCTTTCTGTCAAAAGGCAGGGCCTGCAGTACTTCTTGTGTGATTTTGGGCTATACAAAAATAAATTGTATTGTATTGTATAGACAGGTCGTCTGGCTCTGTGAAGAGGATTACTTGTGTTCTGTTCTGTGTATTGTATTTACTCCATTTTTTGACACCCATTGCATGCCCTAGCTACCTGGAAGTGTGTGTGTGTGTGTGTGTGGCGGGGGTCTCTTTCTGAATTGCCTTTCATAAACATTTTTCAATTTGTTTCCCTGCAAGGGATCTTAGGAGTTTTTCGTTGTCTTCTCAGGAAGTCAAGGCTGGGGCACTGTCAAAAAAATAAATAAATAATAAATAAAAAAAAGCCAAAACCTACTGGGGCATTCGTTGTGTGACTTTGGGGCTAAACAAAAATAAATTAGTTTTGCTATGAGCTCAAATTAATGTGTGTATGGATCCATATTCTGAAACTTTTTTTTCAGCAAGAGATCAACCTGAGCCAAAAACCCACTCATTATAAAAAATACAAGGACGGTATTAACCCTGGGAGGCCTGTACCATCCTATCAGATTATACACAAAATGTACTCACATATTGAAACAGTGTCAAAAGATGACACCTGATTTGGAACTGTATCTGAGGATTGTGGGAAAATATGGAGGAACTTTACACAGAGGGCATAAACTGCGGCATACATAAGGGTCCAAATGGTGTAAGATAAGCAATACCCGCTGCACCAGCACTATATCAATCTATATTTGCATCGACCAATCTATTTTTAACACCTTGATTTGAGAGTGGTCTCCAAGAGATAGATAGATAGAGATATACAGATCTATCTACATATCTCCCTCTCATATATATTAGGGTTAGGGTTAGGGTTCATCCCGGCCAATACCCCCAGGCCACCAGGTGGAGCCCTCCCTGCAGGATGGAGGTGCCCCAAATGCCAGCAGGGAATCCTGGACAATGCAGTTTTTATCCCCAACCCTGCTAGATGCCGTGGAGGCCGCTGCAGGGAGGAACAAGGATTATTTGCCCTATGCCCCAGAAGTACATCCAAGTCACATGGACAGGAGGAATGACGTGCTTCCGGGGTGAAGAAAAAGGATTTTTATCTGACCCGGAAGTGTTCCTAATCACGTGGACAGAGAGGGCGAAACACTTCCGGGTCAAGGACTATAAAAAGGACTGTGAGAGACCAGAGCGTTGAGCTGAGCTGGGTGGAAGGGTGGCAACGTGTCTGGGAGTGGAGGATTGTTTATTGTATTGATTATCGATTTATTATACGAGTATTGTGGAGTGTAGGTGCTTTGTGCACTTTATTAGTGTCCAAATAAATAATTATTGGACTTTCACCTGGTGTCTGAAGAGTGGTCTGAGGGTTCAAGGGGTCGACCTCAATCTGTCACATTAATACATACACATATATACATACATAATTATTATATATATATATATATATATATATATATATATATATATATATATATATATATATATATATATATATATATATATATATATATATATATATATATATATATATATATATATATATATATATACACACACACATATACATATAGAGAGAGATTTTATATATCTCTCTCTATATATCTATATGATATATAAAATCTCTCTCTATATGTATATGTGTGTGTATATAATAAATAAATAAATAAATAAATAAATAAATATATAAGTAATCCCTCGCTATATCGCGCTTCGCCTTTCGCGGCTTCACTCCATCGCGGATTTTATATGTAAGCATATTTAAATATATATCGCGGATTTTTCGCTGCTTCGCGGGTTTCTGCGGACAATGGGTCTTTTAATTTTTGTTACATGCTTCCTCAGTTGGTTTGCCCAGTTGATTTCATACAAGGGACGCTATTGGCAGATGGCTGAGAAGCTACCCAACTTACTTTTCTCTTTCTCTCTCTTGCGCTTTCTCTGATCCTGACGTAGGGGGATTGAGCAGGGGGGCTGTTCGCACACCTAGACGATACGGACGCTCGTCTAAAAATGCTGAAAGATTATCTTCACGTTGCTACCTTCTGTGTAGCTGCTTCCTGAAACGACATGCTGCGCAGTGCTTCGCATACTTAAAAGCTCGAAGGGCACGTATTGATTTTTGCTTGCTTGTTTTTCTCTGTCTATCTCTCTCTTTCTGTGCTCTTGAAGGAGGGGGTGTGAGCTGCCGCCTTCAACAGCTTTGTGCCGCGGTGCTTCGCATACTTAAAACCCAAACAGCCCTGTTGATTTTCCTCTGTCTTTATGACAGTCTCTGCTCCTGACTCCTTTGAAGAGGAAGATATGTTTGCATTCTTTTAATTGTGAGACGGAACTGTCATCTCTGTCTTGTCATGGAGCACAGTTTAAACTTTTGAAAAAGAGACAAATGTTTGTTTGCAGTGTTTGAATAACGTTCCTGTCTCTCTACAACCTCCTGTGTTTCTGCGCAAATCTGTGACCCAAGCATGACAATATAAAAATAACCATATAAACATATGGTTTCTACTTCACGGATTTTCTTATTTCGCGGGTGGCTCTGGAACACAACCCCCGCGATGGAGGAGGGATTACTATATATATCTATATATATATATATATAAATATAATCTCTATAGATAGATATCTAAAATATCTACCTATCTATATTCCTAAGCCTAAAAGCGCAACGAGTTTGTGCACCGATTTTATGTCACTTTTTTGTCACGCTTTAAATCGGGCTTATTTTAAAACCTGCATATGTATGTTTGGTGTCATTCTTTACAGAATTTAACGAACTTTAATGTGATGTTGTTAGATTTTCAGATTCTTATTTCATTTTTAAACTATAAACTAAACAAACATCAAGAACTCACGTCCCACAAGACAAGACTTTGTGCCAACAGATTTAACCACGCCCGGGGCCGGAAATAAAAGACAAAGAGTAGATGACTAAGACAGCTGCTATACAGGCTTTTAAATGTTTGAAGCACCACGCGAGATGCAGATCACTCGGCATGGCAGCAGCAGCAGCAAGCTAGCAGCTGATCGAGCAAAGAGGAGGTTATAAAAAAAAAAAAAACGATTTGTTTCGCATTGTATCACCGTTTAAGAGGGGGTTTCGGAGGAGTGACCACGTCTCCTTGGGGTGCGTTCAGCCCCCCTCTTCACAACACAAGCGGCAGAGACGCGTGTATACATATATACACACACACATACGAGGGACGTTCAAAAAGTTTCTGCTCTTTTATATTTTCTTTGGAAACAATGAAGGCGGGAGGAGTGGTAACTGGTCGTGTCCGAGAGTGACATGCGACTAGTTCTTTCTGGCAAGCCGGCTGCCCTTGCAGTTTAGTATAAGAGATGTCACCCTGTGGTGAAGATGGCTGTGAAACTTATAAAAAGAGGAAGAGCGTTTTGTGATACGCTTTTTGTGGGCAGAAGGTGTCCCAGGAGCACAAATTCATCTCCGCATGTGTGCTCAGTATGGGGATAAAGTTCTCTCTTGTAGAGTCGTCTCCGAGTGGATTGAAATGTTCGAAAATGGCCGTACTAGTGCGACGGATGCAGAGCGCTCTGGATGTCCAGCTACATGCGATGAGGATGTGAAAGCAGTGGTGCATCAGTGGCTACGTGCTCATCCAAAAGCATTAAAAAGTTGGTACGACGCTGGGAAAATTGCATCGCAAAGGAAGGTGACTACGTAGAAAAGTGATGTCATTTGTTTTTGAAATTCTTAATAGGGTTAAAATAAAAAGTGCAGAAACTTTTGAACGTCCCTCATATATAGGGCAAAAGCAAGGATCTAATGCTGGCACTAGATCACTCACACACACACACACACACACACACACACACACACACACACACACACAGAGATGTCAAATGTAATAAATCAGATGTGATTGTGTCCTGCAAATGGACTTTCATGGCAGAACACTGCCAAGACAGCCTCCGAGCCTCAGTGACCTGGAATTCGATTAAGAGTTTTTCATAATGTCACTATGCATCCATAAACCCCAGCAACATATCTTTGAGACTACGAAAAATGAAGATACCCAGAAAAACTCCACACAGACATGGCAAGAATATGAAAACTTCAACAACCGTGACCATGCCAGCATTTGAACAGTCTCCTTGAGTCATTAGGCTGCAACAACCATCGCCAGGCCACCCGTGTGAATTTCATTCTTGCTCAAATACTACGTGGCACAACGGAACACAACACAGTCGTCTTGCATATTTTTCACAGTTCTCTTGAGTTAAAACATGGCGATTCATTTTAATATTCAAACAGTTAATCATGTAATTAGAGATGGGGTGTAGGAATGTTGCCCTTCATTTGAACAGGTGGCTGGCAAAGCTGGAAGGGGGTCAAAAAGAAAAAATTCTTAGGTAATGTTTAAAAACTCCCTTGATAACATCTAATTTATGAGCGAAAATAGCTTTCCCTCTATTCAATAACTATGGATTTCAATCCCGGCTCATCTATTGATAGCTTGCCCTTTGCACCAACCAAATGATAACCATTTATCACTGTGGCCACTACAGAGAACAGAAAATTTCTGTCTTTAGAAATAACGAACAGCCCAGCATTGCCAAGTTAAGTCTGACCAGCCCCGTATGCTTTAATCACCCAATTATTTTACTATAAGAGCCGCTCTGGCCATTATAACCCTAACAGTTGCCTTTGAAATGATGAATACGGTCACTCGTACGCATGTGCAGCTAGAGGAGATATAGACCTGGGTCAAAATAATTCAGATAATTAGGGGCCGTTAGTACGAATGGCCTGCTCAAAAGATTTCCGTTTATTCTGTAGATGAATACAAATCTGAGGGTTCGGTATTCATGGTCAGGAACAGACAGATCAGACATATGATGTTAAAAGGTATTAAAATAGACGGGCTCACAACTCCTTTCTATTTTCACTGCATTACCAATAAATTAAAAAAAAATTGTATTTCTGCAATATTCATTTTTCTCCAGAAACTTAATTTCAATTCTGTAACACAAGTACTACACTTCAAACTGAACGGGATAAACTATAAAATTAACCAAGAAAGAAGACAATGTGCTAATGGTGAGAAAAGACATGATGCATTACCAGTGCTTGCGACATCAAGACGTTTAACAAATAAGACAAAAATTCAGTGTCTTCGCCCGTCATGCAGAATAAGAGAGGCACGAGTACGGAGCGTGTCACTCCCAACACATTATAAACATCCATTTATTTTGTATTGTGATGGCATAGTTTTCAAAAAATTGATTTTAAAATGTTTAAGGGGGAACCCCAGCTCCAAAATTAAGCATTACTGAAAAAGGAGGAATAAAAAGTAGCTAATAAGTAATCCCATATTAAAGAAAAAAAGGGGGAGGAAAAACCACAGCAATTGCAATTTTCCTAGAAACCGATTAATTTGTGGAACAAGTTTCATTTTTTCCATGTTTTAAAAATGGGGATTGTAAGGAGTAAACTGGTGGAAAACTTTGAGCCCTTTATAGTACTGCAGGAAGAAAGGCCTCATGTGGAGTTTGAAACTGCCGTGGAAAATGTCAGTCAGTCTCCTTGACTCACAAGTCTATAAATGAAAAAAAAACGAGCGCCACCACCAATAAAGAGTGCAAGCCCACCCTGGAAAATTTTACTTTTCCCTGAGCTTAAAATAAAAGCTGTGCTACTGTGCTTAAATCAATGTGGAGAAAAGAGATTAAACACAAACTGTCATTCTGATAGCAAGCCAAAAAAAATGAGAAACTTCACCGGGCAAAACCAAACTATTTATCATATTGCATAACAAGTAGAGTTCTGTGCTCAGTTCTGCTCCTCAGTATCTCCAGTCCTTGGTCTCTCCACACATCCCTTTAGAAGTCTCCATTCTGACCGCTCCTTCTCTTACTGGACATGCCAGGACTGGACCACGTTTCTCCATTCTTGTGTCAAAGCTGTGGAATGATCTTCCTTTATCTACTAGCACTGCACCCACCTTACTGGTGTTTAGGGGGTCTTTTGGAAACACACATTTTTCTTGAATACCTTGCTGTTGTAATAACAGAGTTTAGGATACTGCCATCTGTCTTAGTCTAGCTGTACGCATAAATGAGTAAAAGTTCTATTCCCTTGTGCTCGCTATTTTATCTTGATCTCTGCTGCTTTAATACTTACATCTTCATTTTGTATGTAATACAAGGGATGTTCAAAAAGTTTCCACACTTTTTTTTTTTTTTATAACTCTATTTATTGAGAATTTTAAAAACAAATGACATCACTTTGCGACATAGTCGCCTTCATTTGCAATGCAATGTTACCAGCGTCGTATCAACTTTTTAATGTCCAATTACTACTTCTCCTGCCTCCACCGTTTCCAATGAATATATGAAAGTATGGAAAGTTTTTGAACATCCCTCGTATAACTTGCTTTGTAGGTTGCCTTGGATAAAGGTGTCTGCTAAACAAATAATAGAAACAGTAATAACTATACACACACATATATATATATATATATATATATATATATATATATATATATATATATATATATATATATATATATATATATATATATATAAAATAGAGAGATGCATGTGTATGTATATATCTCTGTGTATAGATATATAGATACAGTGGAACCTCAGATCATGATTGTCTCGGTACACGTACAAATCGGTTTACGACGAAAAAGTTCGCCAAACTTTTGCCTCAGTTCACGACCACACACTCGGTAAATGAACAAGCCAGTTTCCCTTTCGATGTGTACATGTTCAGTCTCTCCCTGTGCGACACACACACAGGCAGCTCGAGAGAGAGCCGTGTACACACACAGGCAGTGCAAGAGAGAGAGAGAGAGGGGGCTGGACTCATAAGGCAGAGAAGGCAGTTAAAGAATGCACTGGGCTTGATTTTGTTTTCACTTCTGTTTATAGCGATCGGTTTGTAGTGTGCATTGTTGTAATGTTACTTTTCTTGGTGGTTTATTAAATTACGGATTTTTTCAAATGTTCATTTTTTTAACTGTGCTTAAAACTCAAAAAAAAAAAAAAAAAAAAAAAAAAAAAAGCTGTTTTTAGCCAGCGGTTGGTAGCACTATAGAACGAACTATTGCAGTGTTAGTTTTCTCTGTTGTTCAAGGTTTTCTCAGTGTTATTCAATGTTTTTACATTTAGTTTACTATTACGCTGTGCATTCTGTGGTTTAATTAACTATATTTGTGCTTAAAAACTTCAAAAATATATATATTTACATACAGTTTGTATGGTCTGGAATGGATTAATTGTATTTACACACAATCTTATAGGGGAAATTGCTGCGGTTCACGACCAAATCGGTTTACGACCAGACATTTGGAATGAATTATGGTCGTGAACCGAGGTTCCACTATATATATATAATCTTCATTTGGGGCAGCACGGTGGCACAGTGGGTAGCGCTGCTGCCTCGCAGTTGGGTGATCTGGGGACCTGGGTTCGCTTCCCAGGTCCTCCCTGCGTGGAGTTTGCATGTTCTCCCCGTGTCTGCGTGGGTTTCCTCCGGGCGCTCTGGTTTCCTCCCACAGTCCAAAGACATGCAGGTTAGGTGGATTGGTGATTCTAAATTGGCCCTAGTGTGTGCTTGGTGTGTGTTTGTGTGTGTCCTGCGGTGGGTTGGCACCCTGCCCAGGATTGTTTCCTGCCTTGTGCCCTGTGTTGGCTGGGATTGGCTCCAGCAGACCCCCGTGACCCTGTGTACGGATTCGGCGGGTTGGACAATGGATGGATGGATCTTCATTTGGATCTTGATCTTTGTTTGTCCGCGAATGAATTAGAAGAAGAAGCACTAGATGGCAGTAGAGAGACAGCTAAAACATAGGCATTGCATTAGGAATCTCCTCCAGGCTTATAGTACTGAAGACTGTAGTACTCCAGTTACACCTCAAAACACAGACATTCAAACTAAACAAATTGTTGTGCTTTAAATTAACTAATCTTTATATATAATCTTCATTTGGATCTTGATCTTTGTTTGTCCGCGAATTCATGTTCCCCTGACACTGCCTTGGTTATTACTTTCGTTTACAAACACTGTTGATACCACTCTGTGTTTAGATCTGGCGTCGACACTGTGCTTTGTGTTTAGATCTGGCGTCGACACCTGCTTCGTTGTCGAGACTGTGGTTTTTTGTGTTTCTATCGACCGTCATTGGCAGCACTTCGTCCAAATCGAATGTTCACCCACTTCTTGGAGTCGGCAGTCAGAGTATATAAGTCGGACACACTTCTGTGATTTTCCATCAGTCGGCGTTTAGAGTTCAAGAAAGAAGCATTGGTTCTTCCTTACTCTTTGGATTGCCACAAAGCAACCTGCGAGATTAGAGAAAGGTTGAGAAGAGATCGTGAGAGGAAACAACAGCGTTGTGAAAACGAGACGGACTGTGAACGGAGAAAAGCATAAATGCTCCTCCACCACCACAATTACTATTCGGACAGTGATTCCGAGTAGGCCGTTCCTATCGAATCAATGTCCAAGGGTTTTGTTATGTAATTTTGTTTCCCATATAAAAAAATCATAATGCTGTGCGACGAAGGGCCCAGTTCATGACTGGCAGCCGCGTTTTAAACAGGGAGCCCTTCACAGACAACTTTAACACGCGCAACGTAGTTGGGCGAACATGGCTAGTATCTATATATATTTCTACATAGTCACCTTCATTTGCGATGCGATTTTGACCAGTGTCAAATCAACTTTTTAATGTCCAATTACTACTTCTCCTGCCTCCACCGTTTCCAATGAATATATAAAAGTGTGGAAAAGTTTTTATATATATATATATATATATATATATATATATATATATATATATATATATATATATATATATATATATATATATATATATATATATATATATATATATATATATATATAAAATCCAACGTCTATCTGTTCGCTTTTCACAAGAACACTACTTAACAGATTTTTTTTTTATAATTTTCTTTAACATTCCGATTGATTCTGCGACACTATGTATCACACTTTGGTTGCGGTACCGATATATTTGTGTGAATCTGACATATGAAAAAGTTTGGGAACCCTTTCAGCCTGCATAATAAATTGACTACTTTCAACAAAAAAAGATAACAGTGGTCTGTCTTTCATTTCTTAAGAACATCTGAGTACTGCTGTGTTTTCTAAACAAACATTTTTAGTGAAGCAGTATTTAGTTGTATGAAATTAAATCAAATGTGAAAAACTGGCTGTGCACAAATGTGGGTCCCCTTGTCACTGTGCTGATTTGAATGCCTGTCACTGCTCAATGCTGATTACTTGAAACACCAAATTGGATGGATGAGCTCATTAAGCCTTGAACTTCATAGACAGGTGTGTCCATCATGAGATATAAAGCTATTTAAGGTGGTCAATTGCAAGTTGTGCTTCTTTCCCTTTGACTCTCCTCTGAAGAGTGACAGCATGGGATCCTCAAAGCAACTTTCCAAAGATCTGAAAACAAAAATTGTTCAGTCTCCTGGTTTAGGGGAAGGCTACAAAAAGCCATCTCAGAGGTTTAAACTGTCCGTTTCAACTGTAAGGAATGGAAATCAGGAAATGGAAGGCCACAGGCACAGTTGCTGTTAAACCCAGCAGGTCTGGCAGGCCGAGAAAAATACAGGAGTGGCATATGAACAGGATTGTGAGAATGGTGACAGACAACCCACAGATCACCTCCAAAGACCTGCAAGAACATCTTGCTGCAGATGGTGCATCTGTACATCGTTCTACAATTCAGCGCAATTTGCACAAAACATCTGTATGGCAGGGTGAAGAGAAAGAAGCCCTTTCTGCACTCACGTCACTAACAGAGTCGCTTGTTGTATGCCAATGCTCATTTAGACAAGCCAGATTAATTTTGGAACAAAGTGCTTTGGACTGATGAGACAAAAATTGAGTTATTTGGTCATAACAAAAAGTGCTTTGCACAGAGGAAGAAGAACACCGCATTCCAAGAAAAACACCTGCTACCTACTGTCAAATTTGGTGGAGGTTCCATCATGCTGTGGGGCTGTTTGGCTAGTTCAGGGACTGGGGCCCTTGTTAAAGTCGAGAGTCGGATGAATTCAACCCAATATCAACAAATTCTTCAGGATAATGTTCAAGCATCAGTCACAAAGTTGAAGTTACGCAGGGGTTGGATATTCCAACAAGACAATGAGCCAAAACACAGTTGGAAATCTACAAAGGCATTCATGCAGAGGGAGAAGTACAATGTTCTGGAATGGCCGTCACAGTCCCCTGGCTTGAATATCATCGAGAATCTATGGGATGATTTGAAGCAGGCTGTCCATGCTCGGCAGCCATCAAATTTTACTGGACTGGAAGGATTTTGTATGAAGAATGGTCAACAATACCTCCATCCAGAATCCAGACACTCAAAGGCTATAGGAGGACAGCGTCTAGAGGCTGTTAGATTTGAAAAGGAGGCTCAACTAAGTATTGATGTCATATCTCTGTTGGGGTGCCCACATTTATGCACATGTCTAATTTTGTTATGATGCATATTTTCTGTTAATCCAATAAACTTAATGTCAAGTCAAGTCAACTTTATTTATAAAGCACTTTACATACAACAGCCGCTGACCAAAGTGCTGAACATAGGCTAAAATAAATTTTAAACAAAAACAAAATAATAAATAAGTAAAATAAAATACAATAAATGAAACTAATTAAAACATAGTAAACACAACTAAACAGAGTTAAAACAGAGTAAAATCAACTGCTCACACAGGTTGCAATACTACTGTTTCCATAAGGCATGTCATATATTAAAAGGAAGTTGCTACTTTGAAAACTCTGCCAATGATAAACAAAAATCCAAAAAATGAAGAGGGGTTCCCTAACTTTTTCATATGACTGTATATATAATATAATATAATATAATATAATATAATATAATATAATATAATAGATTAGCTACTCTCTCACTCACACACACACACACACACACACACACACACACACACACACACACACAGAGAGAGTAGAACCTCAATCATCTGTGCCCCAATTTACTGAATCTCTGCATTATCCGTAGTGAGCCTGTAAATGTAATACACTAACTTTCTTATACAATAATTCATAAAAACTTTGCCATGAATATTATGAGTGTGTTGCTTCAGTGCAATTGTGACTTCATGGGAAATAAGTCAGCCCTTTAACAGCACAGCTATCAAGAGAGAAGTGTGGCGTGACAGTGCAGCACATTGGCACAGTGCACCAGGAAGACACGAGTAAGACAGGGGATTTAGCAGTTATTGTTTAGATGTGATCGAGACTTCACTGCTCTCAAGTGTGCGTAGTGTACAGTAGAGCGATGGCGTGGTGCAACTGGGAGACTGGAGTTAGACGGGATGAGTTTCACTACACTGATATGGAGGTTTGACAGCGAGTATCAATACCAAAGTCAAAAATTTTGCGTCAATCCACCATTACTAAGGTAAAGAGGCTTAAAAGTGATTCTATACCATATAAAAACCGACAAATCTTTTATATCTGTAACTTTAAATCTGAAATGGCTGTGGCCATCGGTTTAATCAAAGTTTTAAGCTGTCTGAGGTAGCACTAGTCCACATTATCTTGGATAATTGGGGTTTTACCGAGATATATATACACACACACACACACACACAATATATCACACATATACACTTTTTTTTTTTTTTTTTTTGCATATGCTTAACAATGCAACTTTTTCTAAAGTAGCCATTAACGATACAAAACTTCCAGAAATCAACATTGTTATGAAAGCTGCAACTGCAATGTGACATATTTAGCAGCATGCAGCTTGGACACCACCAAAAATATTTATATTTGCCAAAGAGCCACCTCGCGGTCTTCGCTTGGGAGGTGGACAGGTGGCGACAGTTGGCAGACAAGCCCTGGACAGCTGCAAGAATGGAACGGACGTGTCTCAGCAGGAGAAAAATGTCTAATCAAGAGCCCTCCTCAGTGCCGTAAAACAGAGAGCGGACCGCACACAGGCAGTGCCAAGGAATGTACATTGGTAAAGAAGAGAATGCAAGAAAAACAGAGGGGTGGGGGGAAAAAAAGAAAAGTATCTAGCAGTCAATCCAGCAGGAGCACAAAGGCACAATTCAGAAAATGTACTAAGCAGTTGATTAGTTTTATTAAATAAGAAGCTTCACTTTGGAGAAAAACCTAAAAACACAGACACCCGGAGAACATCCGAACTGGACCCCAATTGAGGAGAGCAGAAATGGTAGAGTTTGCCATTATCAGTGACCTCTCTACCACCATACATAAGATACGATATTCTTAATCTCACTTTATACAATTTGAGGCCTGAGCCTATTGGGCTTTAGTTGCAAAGTGAGACCTTACTTACCCTGGCTGGAGCGGCTAATAATAAAAATGTTTTAATATATCAAGCTATGATAGATTGGTATTCGCCCATACAAGTGTCATCTTACAATATATTAAGCACTCTCATGCCCGGCAACTGCCCCCAACATAAAACAAGGACACCAATGATTTGTAGTCAACTTCAAAGAAGAGTCTGGCATTTTATCGACTATCTTTGCCTATGCGCGTTGAACAGCTTGTAAACAACAGGCCTCCATAAGACATACTGTCAGTATAATCCAATAGTTATGGGAAGATAATTTTTTTGTGCAAAATGTTTCTAAATTTAAAATTAAATTAACATTTACTTTTAATTATTCATTGATTACTCCTTGGGTGGCACGGTGGCGCAGTGGTAGTGCTGCTGCCTCGCAGTAACGAGACCTGTGATTCGCTTCCCGGGTCCTCCCTGCGTGGAGTTTGCATGTTCTCCCCGTGTCTGCGTGGGTTTCCTCCCACAGTCCAAAGACATGCAGGTTAGGTGAATTGGTGATCCTAAATTATCCCTAGTGGTGTGTGTGTGTGTGTGCCCTGCCCGGGGTTTGTTTCCTGCTTTGTGCCTGGTGTTGGCTGGGATTGGCTCCAGCAGACCCCTGTGACCCTGTAGTTAGGATATAACTGGATGGATGGATGATTATTCCTTAATTATGAATGTTGCTTTAAAAAAAAAAAAAAAAAAAAAAAAAAGGACTGTGAATGGCACTGCTTACAATGAAGCATTAAATTACAGGCCGACATTAGCCACACACAACAACATTTATAAGGATGAATCCATTTTTCACCTCATGTAACTTCCTGACAGAATGCAAAATTCTATTCAAAATGTTTTGTAGACGCACTGCTGAAAACTGGACATTGTCTTTTGTACAAATGCCTGTGTCAATACGTTAAAGCGGACTTAAGAGAACACGGAATGGAACAGCTCTTTGAGTGCAATAGGAAGGATGTGATGACAGACATAGCAGTTATGTAGGCACTCACTCACTCACCCCCACACACACGCACACACACACACACAAGTGCGAGGGAGGGAAACGGACTTTCTCACCAATCTGTATAACCTGCAGAACAGCCAGCTTTGCTTACACATCACACACACAAGAAGTTTGCTCAACACAGCAAAGGCTCTTTCAGATCTGGAGGGTAAACAACTGGGTGTGTTTCGCAGCTGATAGAGGAAAAAGTAGCCATATTGTTAGCGAGGCAGGTGTCATACGGCTCACCGCTTCCTGACATTTAGACTTTTATCTGATGCTTTTATGGGGCCGACTGGCAAATCAAGAGCTTCCATTCATTTTAACCCTCCAAGACCTAGAATGCAGTCACGGCCCGCTAAAAACGATCCCAAGCAGCATCAGTAACAAAGCAGAAATGAAGCCCCTAGTACACAGTTGGGCACACACAGTCACAAAACCAATTTAGAGAGTTTCCAATACAACCTCATCTCCCAATCCAGGTGGTCTGTTGTGCTGATAGCATGTTGCCTCACCCACCACACATGCCCCTAACCTTTCTCTCTCTGTCACTCTCTTGGTCATCTGCTTATCCCAAGGATGCGAGAGAAAAACCATGATATCACAACCCCCAAAAAAACAACTAAAGACCACACAGAAAGGAGGTAAAAACTTGCAAACCACTCACCTAATATGGAACCAGCACAGATCGGAAAGCAGCCAAGCGACAGCGTTCACAACTTCACCACCCCAAAACCTCAAGCACACAATGTTCTGGAGACAGCTAAGTGACATAGCTGAAAAGGAGTCAAGTGTGAGAAAGAGAAGCTGCAGCCGTGAGCTTTGTGGCCAGATGTCCACACCCTGCTAGGCTACACCACCTACTGAACCTCATAGCTCTGACAGCAGTGGGTCTTGTTGCGAGTGTGTGGTCCTTCCAGGCCATCCATGTCAATGAAACAGCAGGGTCTGCCACAGAAAATCTGCTCAATACTGAAACACTCTCTGAATAGAGCATACTCAGTTAAGCTTCTTTATTATGAATTTCATTTTTAGATTTATGGAATCAGTTTGAATATTCATCTGTCTATCTATCTATCTCCATCTCCATCTTTATCTATATCTCTCTATCCTCTTTAATAAAATCCCTTTGTGCGTCCAGGTGTACGTGTGTGTGTGTGTGTCTTCTGGTGAAGTGCGCATGCGCGGGGCACGGTGCGATGCGCGATATTACTGTCAGAGAAACTTAGAGGCGTTTTATGGAAATACAAACCAGTATTACCGCGAGAGGAAATTAAAGGTACACAATACAGTGACGCATATTACAGCCACATACAAGCCAGTATTACTGTCGGAGGAGATTAAAGGCATATTACCGATGCGCACGCCTGTATTACCGCCAGAGAAAATTAAAGGTATATTACGGACGTACAAGACAGTATTACTGTCACAGAAAATTAAAGACACACAATACACGGCGGCAGACCACGAAGAACGGTCAGCTCAGCAAGTAAACATCAACAAAAGAAAGGCTGAAAGAAAGAAAAATACGACCAACAAAAAGAATGAGGTCAAAGTCCCTTGCCATTTAATATAGACTGTTCCTACTAATGTTTATGCACTACTGTTCTAGCGCCCGTTATTGTAACGGGCTAAATGACTAGTCTATATATAAAATCCAACATCTGTAAATCTGCTCAATACTGAAACACTCTCTGAATAGAGCATACTCCGTTAAGCTTCTTTATTGTGAATTTAATTTTTAGATTTATGGAATCAGTTTGAATATTCATCTGTCTATCTCCATCTCCATCTTTATAAGGGCGAAACACGTGTCGTGTACTCTTTGCATTTATTTGACAGTAAACTATTTCAACCATTCTATGATCTGCTCCTCACAAACTGAGGGCACCGTGGCGGATGTTAGCAGATTGCTGGCCAACCACAAACGTTACCTGGTAGGTAACCACCCATACAATCAGATTGTGACACAGACTACGAATGCCGTGAATCTCTCTATCTATATATAAAATCCAACATCTGTAAATCTGCTCAATACTGAAATACTCTCTGAATAAAGCATACTCAGTTAAGCTTCTTTATTGTGAATTTCATTTTTAGATTCATGGAATCAGTTTGAATATTCATCTCTATTTATCTATCTCCATCTTTATCTATTATCTTTATCCTCTTTAATAAAATACCTGTGTGCGTCCAGGTGTCCGTGTGTGTGTGTGTCTTCTGGTGAAGTGCGGCGCGGGGTACGGTGCGATGCTTCAAAGGCCGCCTGACATGTCATACAAGACAGAGAGGGCGGGACCTATAAAATATCGCGCGGCAGATCCAATCAGATTTTGGTAAATGAGGTAAGACCTAAAACATAAAAACACGAAAAATCCAATCGGGTACTGAGACGCGGAGACCAGCTTCCCCATTGTTGTGCAAGTGTTCACTCTGAGGATGTCAGATTTGCGATTAAGAAGCTTGACCCGGGAAAGTGTAAAGTGTTGGTCGTTGAAGGGATTTTACTAAATATACGAATTTTCATGATATTACAATTCGATGACTTTTAAAACTAGATTTATTTTCACGCACATTACATCAGTTGCTGGGGAGAATCTGCTGATTGCCCACCGTTGTGACAGAAAATTAAACGCATATTACGGACAGCAAAGCCAGTATTACTGTCAGAAAATTACAGGCATTTTACGGGAAAAATTTAATGAGGTAAAAGGTCCCTTGCCATTTAATATAGACTGTTCCTACTAATGTTTATGGACTACTGTTCTAGCGCCCGTTATTGTAATGAGCTTAATGTCTAGTCTATATAAAAAATCCAACATCTGTAAATCTGCTCAATACTGAATTACTCTCTGAACAGAGCATATTCAGTTAAGCTTCTTTACTGTGAATTTCATTTTAAGATTCATGCAATCAGTTTGAATATTCATCTCTCTATCTACCTCTATCTCCATCTTTATCTATATCTCTCTGTCTATATATAAAATCCAACATCTGTCAGTCTGTCTGCTTTTCACGAGAGAACAACTTAACACAGATTTAGATCAGGTTTTTATCTATTATTTGCTTGAACATTCCGGTTGATTTTGCGACTTCTCTCATCCCGCTAAGTATCATAGTTTGCTTGCGGTATCGATTTACTTGTGCCAATCCAAGAGAGACGCAGCGGGCCGAGGGTAGGGGGGCAGGGCCCTCCTCACTCATGCTCCAGCTTCCGTTCGAGTCAGTCTCCCTCTCGCCACTTGTTGGAGTGCACCGTGCCTCTGCTGAGCTAGTGATTCCTGTTTGTTCAGCAGTCATCATCATCTACAGATTGTTAAGGAGTAACATTTGTCATTTTTGAGAGAGAGAGAGAGAGAGAGAGAGAGAGAGAGAGAGAGAGATCAGAGCTATGTGTGTTTTAAAGGGTGGCTGCCGATTGGCAGAGACATCACGTCCATGTGCTTTTCTCCCCACGTGGGGGACGCTCTCCCGTCAGAGCTGAACACGATCAGATACAATGCCGACATTTGACGTTGGAGTGTACCTACCTTCCACTTGGCCAGAATTAATTTTTTTTTATTGATCTTTAAAGTGTGTCCTGTTTCACTACCATGTGGGTGGAGTTGCGAGGGGCAAATGTTTTATATTTAAAATTTGCCTATATTATTAATTAGGTGCTTAAAGCTTCTAATGGTATCTATTTTTTTCCCCCCAACCTGAATTTCAATAAAGGGTACGAGGGGTAAATCCACTCACACATACACACAGATCTATCTAATTCCCCAGCCATCTTTGAAGTTCCTTAATCGAGTTCAGGAACACAGTTGCCAAAACGTAATCCAGCAGGACAGGTTGTAAGACAGGGACCAACCCCAGACCATCACAGGGTACACATTTATTCATACAGGAGGGCCAATTTTAAGCCATCAATTGAATTATTATGCACATCTTTAGAATGGGGAAGAAAAAAAAAAAAAAAAAAAAAAAAAAAAAAAAAAAAAGTAGCTGGAGAAAAATACATACGCCATGAATGAGTGAAGATTTGAACCTAGGACCACAGAACCATTAGGAAACAGTACTAAAACACACACACACTATATAATATACTGTATTATATATTAATGCACACATCTACATAATCAAGGCTGGTGCATCTACTAAATCCTGACTTGAAGGGGAGGGGGGGGGGGGAATGTGAAAACTTATTTTTTGCTTTATATTTTTTTATTTCACAGAGATGTGTTTTCACTTTGATACTAAAGAGATTTTTTCTGTTGACCAGTGTCAAAAAAGCAAAATAAAATCCACTGCTGTTCAATGTTGTATAGCACACAACACACATACAGTGTCATACATATATTTGTTAATGACAGGTTTTAAAATTTTCAAAAATACTGCTGAACACACACACACACACACACACACACACACACGCACACATGCACACGCACACATGCACACGCACACTCCCCTGAAGCCGAGCACAGCTCTGAGGCCTTTTCAAGCCAGGTTAAATGCCAGCCAATTGTGTGCCTCACGGTCCAAAGGGAAAAATGCTCAACCGTTCAGCCCACATTCAGATTCAGACAAATGCATTGTGCTTGAACAATACAGCATTCAAAACTGGTTCCTGGTTCTTTTTTTTTTTTTAGTTGTTCCCTTTCTTTCTCCCCCTCACTGCTATCCAATTTTAAATCACCAGTCTGTAATAATAAGCTTAAGTCCAAATATTACACATTTACACCCAGACAACAAGACTAATTATATATATATATATATATATATATTATATTATATCAAAAGCGTAGCGACTGGGCAGCACAGTTGGCACAGTGTGCGGCCCCTTTTTCGTAGATCTGACATCCTAGGTTCAAATGCTCATCTAATCATCATCTGTGCGTGTTTACTCCTTTTCTTCTTCCATATTATTATTCTTTAGCGATTCCCAAATGGAGTTTTGATTGGGAGTGTGGGCCCCATGATGGATTAGGAATCTGTCCACGGAGGTTTCCTGCCTTGTGCCCAGTGATACTAAGACAGGCTGCGGCCTACCACGACATTGAATCTAACAGTTTCGAGAAACTTCTGTTAAGTAGAATTGCAACAATACAAAATATTTCAGGAGTGTTCTGCCGTCTGTAAGGGCAAGCGTGGTCATGATATACCCAGATGGATTTCATTCAACAGTATGCCAAAGATGGAAAACGGCCAGCCAATTAAATTCAGTGAACTAACAAAACAATTAGGATAGCTTAGCAGAACAGCCACCAATTACAGCCTTTTAAATGGAAACCATTTACAAAACAAATGGCATAACAGAATGATGATTTATAGTTGGTGGTCGTCTTCTTCATTCACACCAATGAATTGATTGCTTTACGGTATGCAATTTATCCAAATTCACCCTCCCCAAGTCCCAAAACACAAAAGTATTTTTCACTTTGCGACAGGACGTGTGTGTGTGTGTGTGTGTATCAAGCATGCATGCAGATGGCCCCTTCGACATAAGGAAAACAATCGCTGGCAGTACGCTGGGAAAAATTCAGTGCTTACAGCTGCCATCCGCAAAACAGCTCAGCTCTACTAAATTGAGATGAGAAAGAAAAAAAAAAATATATATATATATATATATATATATCATTAAGTCTAACTCCGATCCACAAAAAGTTAAAATCTGTAGTTTGTATATTGAAGTGAATGTAGAGACCCCTGCAGTTCTGGACCCTGCACCTGAACATGATAAACTATCCATGCGCTTTCCAAATCATCCTTAGCCTAATAAGGAGGGATGCCTGTCCACAAATAAGGCACATTTGCACCCATACTCAGATACGCTTTTCTTAGGCCATTCCATCTCGATAAAACTTTCCAAGAGGTGTAACAAGGAGGGTGAACTCAATGACTTGATCATTTGTTCATAAATGTCTGGAAACCTCTGTTGCCTGGCTGGTGCCATGGTATCATACAGACTCGTCCAGATGAAGAACTAAATGCGTCACTCTGTGGGTAGAATAACACGGCCAATATTATATTATATATATATATATATATATATATATATATATATATATATATATATATAGCCAAAAACCACTGACTCACTCATCATCAAATCTCCCGAACCATGAGGACTTGGGACTTGAAATTTGGAATGTAGGTTACCCTTGGCCCATAGGTGCTCGCTAAGAAATGGTTATAAAAATGTGGTCCAAGCGCAACATTTCTTAGTTTTTTTAGACCCGTTTGTATGTCTGTCTGCTTTTCATGAGATAACTACTTAACAGATTTAGATTGGGGTTTTTTTCTATAATTTGCTTGAACATTCCGTTGATTTTACGACTTTCTCATTGTGCAAAGTATCAGAGTTCGCTTGCGGTACCGATTTATTAGCGCAAATCCGAGAGAGACCCATCAGGCTGCGGGGAGGGAGGCGGGGCCCTTCTCACTCACGCGTCTGCCTCAGGGTGTAATCTTAAATCCACTTAAGTAATTCTCTCGCTCGATAACTAACGGATTTAGATCTTTTTTTTTTTTTTTCTAGAATTTGCTTGAACAGTCCGGCTAATTTTGTGACTTCTCTCATCACGCTAAGAATCATAGTTCGCTTGCAGCAGCGATATATTCACACTAATCTGAGAGAGAGGCTGCGGGCCGAGGAGGCTGGCCCTCCTCACTGTCCTGTTTCACTACTATGCAGGCGAAGTCGTTGGGGATGGCTAGTTTAGAATACTGTACACCACCAAAATTTGCGGGGGTTACGTTCCTAGAGCACCAGCGAATTGTGAAAAACTGCGACTTATGGATGTGGTTAAAAAAATGCCTATTTTTATAGTTTAAACCCTAAATATGCCCCCAAAAAACTTTAATTTCATTTCAACCTCAGCTTAATATATTACCTAAAAAAAAAGAAAGTAAAGGTAAACCCGTCTACTGTACAGCACAGTACTGATATATGTCACCCGCAGTGCTAGAATGTAAAATACCGATGTTACCGCTATATGTACTGTAATTCATGCAAGCGCGTTTTCATTGCCAGAAGCCTTAGAAGGTGCAGGGCATTTCGGCGGCATCTTGGGGCTTTAACCCTTAAACTGCCACATACTTGGGGATTAATGCATCCCTGGACGCCAAATACTTTTTTGTTGCACTTTAAGTAAACATCACAATTCACAAAGAAAAATTGAAATTTTAAATGGAACATATTTTTTTTTCCCATGCAAAGAGCAGGAAAGATCATTTTACACACTTCTAATGAACTGTAAAAACCATTTACAAAACTACTGGAACAATATGTACAAGGTGCAACTGACACCACCAAGCCAACTGCGCTTGAACTGGCTGCACGCAAGCACACAGAGGTAAATGCTGATGATCGCAGGCTAGTCTAGTGCAGCGGCTCAATCCCAGAGACATGGAGGTTGCAGTGCTGCAGGGGCCAGCAGTGGTCATGAGCTAGCTGCTCAACGAATGTGCGGCACTGGCTGATCAGCTCTGGCGTGCTGGTAAATTGTACTGGGAACCGACAATAGCCGGTTGCGGCGTCCAATGAATGTACGTCGCTGAATATACTCTGCTCCTACGTGCTGGCAAATGGCACTGGGAAACGACTATAGCCAGTTGCAGCGGTTTAAGGATTAAGAAGAACAAAACGAAAAACACGAGAACACTCAGCTGGAGATGCGTCACAGGGCAGCAGTCAATCAGCAGCAAGGAGAAATAAATAACGCTGTAGCGGTCCAGTGCCGCTAAGATTCACACCGTTGAGAAGACGGTGATTTATTTATTTTTATGGTGGAGATTCCAGGGACACACCCAGCTTTGACACGACCCGCACGCACTCGCAAACAAACAGAGACAAAAACAAAGCAAACTGGTAATCAAACAGCAAATAAAGAATGTAATGAAAACAACAATACCACCGCTGTTCCCCTTACGGCAATTATACATTAAATACATCAAAGTACCAACAAAACACACACAGTAAAGTCCATGAAAAACGGCAACAGATGAAATGTCATGATGAAAACTGATAGTCCAGAGATCCGCACATTGAATGGGAATGTAAAGATAGTCCTACCGGTAGTTCCTGAAATGGCGCAGACAGGTGGATGGGTTCAGGAGCGCTCCTTTCTTTGCAGGATGGCAATGAATGCACTTACAGTCCTCATGAACACAGGCAGACAATCAGACCCCAACCACGAAACGATCCAGGAAAAAACGAATAAGTACAGGTAACCCAACAGAAGGCAGGCAGAGAGACAGGAACTTGAAACACAAATTACAAAAACCTTTTTGGTCAGTGGCCCCCTTTTTTTAAAAGCCGCGCTGACATCCTTTGACCCCAACACCTCCTGCACCATCAGCAGAAGACCAATCAGAGCCACTGCAGGGACTGCTGGGAGTTAAAGTTTCAAATTCTAGTAAAGTACGCTCTCGGATTGGCTACTTTCACCATTCCAAGCCTCGTTTTCCTCTACGGTTGATTTCTGTTCTCTCTACAGTGCAGTATTGCCACGAAAAAAGCCATAAAAAAATTGCAGAGGATATTTGCGGTTTCTGCTAACAATTATTCGGTAGGTTCTAAGGAAAAATCCGCGAACAACTGAGGCTGCGAACCCTGAACCACGACTTTGCAGGGGTCGACTGTATTCAAAAAACACAATTCCAAGTTTCTCAGTCCATTTTTCTGCTTTTTCTTGGTCACGGCCTCAGTGAGACACTGTCTGTCCATTTCAAAAGCAACAAGCTCAAGGTAGAAAAAAATAAGAGAGTCTAATTCCCGGTACACCCTGACAGACCTTGCCCAACCAGGTTACTTGCGAATGAACTTAACTGGAGGTTTTAAAGTAATGAACTTAACTGGAGGTTTTATTGGCCTAACCATTTGAACATTGGGAGCCAACCCCAGACCAGATCAGTCTATTCCCCTTAAAACAACATGGGATGACATGGAATAAATACTCTCAAGCCTGCTTAATCAAAATCAGAGTTGCCGACGGAATGTCTTGGCCTATCCATCAGCACTCCCATCTTTGGGATGTGGCAGGCAAAGGAATCCTTGAAGAAAAACCACACACAGATGCAGGGAGAACTTCGTGAACTTTACACAGATGGCAAAAAGGAGCAAAATATGAACCCAGGACAGGGACTCTGTGGACACCCACCTTTTAAATATGTCAAGACAAGAAAATAAAGCAGGGAGATTCCCAGCATTCCCAACACAGTTGACACTACTGTCACATTACCCAACTTTTCTAGTGATTTTTAGTCGTAGCCCAGCCTTGATTTACATAATGTCGGCAAGTTGGATGCAGTTAGCATCACTCCTGTGAAGCCGGTCGATTAATGTGATACCCCCAGCGACTCGCTCCATCCAGTTTGCGACTTGCTCAGTCGGATATCAGACAGGTTTGCTTTTGTTTTTAGTCATAGCAGGTGGGCTTGTGTACAGCATGTTGCCACAACCACCACATGACAAACCACCTGGACTGGGATCAGAGTGCAGTGGGTGGCATCTCAGCACCACACTGGGACAGCGGGTGTTTTTTTTTTGGTTTTTTTTTTTACGGTGGCTGGAGTGCCAACCTTGCTACCAACCCCCAAGTTTTCCCAAGAAGTTGGAGGGCCAACTTGTAGGGATGGATGCAGATAAACGTCATTCCCAGGACGAAGCAATCACAGGTTAAGGGTCTTGCTCAAGTATCACCGACAACCAATGAACGCTCATCTGGAAGCATAACTCGTAGAATGCTGCGACGAACAATAAGGAACACAGATATTTTAGACCTCACAAACAGAAAAAAAATTTGTCTAATGTCTAAAATTTGAGACATCATGACGGAATGAGATAAAGAAACTGCACAGATTACAGCTGAACTCATCATGGCTGTTAACCATTCATACTGCTCCAGCTCTGTCAGGCAACATGCTACTAGCTGTCAGAGAAAGGGGCACAGAGGACTGTCCGTCAGTAAATGTGACCTGGGCAGAGATGTTTAGCTGTTCAAGTTGACGTAGTCTGGCATGGAGATCAGCACTGCGGTCAGCATACTCCACGATTAGAAGTCATGTGATGGGACATTGGCTTAACATGGTCGCATTTTAAAGTCACAAGAAACCAAAACAATAAGGGCAAGATAAAAGACAATCTACAGCTGGACCGACTGACATACTCTCTCACATTTGTTCAAATTAGACTAACTTGAAAGCATTAAACCAACCTAACCTGCATGAATACGATTAAGTAAATCACGGTAAATCCATACAAAACCATCCGGAGAACATACTCCACATTGAGGATGACTGGAACAGGATTTGAACCTTGGCTCCTAAATTTGTAAAAATCACAAAGCCAGTCTGCACAAAACCCCATAAGTGTTTGTGACCTTGCAATTAGTCATTTAGCTTTAATACGATTAAAGTCCAAAAATGCAATTGCGTGATAGCAACCAGGCATCTTCCACAAATTGATCACCACGGGAAAACTCCTCTGGGGATACGAATGTGCCTTTAATGGACCAGATTATGGCTGGTCACCCAAGTAATAGAGATACAGGCCAGAAAAATGAGTGTTTCTTCAAGGTCACCCCCCCCAACCAACCTTTTAATAATGCATTGCTAAGACAGATGGGCAAACAGGAACCCCCTGCTGATGTTCATTCATTTATTTATTCATCTCAGTTGTCTGTGAAGTGTGGGACAGCACACTAGTCATCTAGGTGTGTCCTCTCAAGCGCGGCTGTCTACTAGTCAGCCTGTCATGTGGCAGCAGCGGCAGCGGCCCTTTGGCTGCTGGGTAAGCAAGAAAATTAATTACATTTGACAGTCGCGCAAAAGTGGAGTGTGCCCCCAGTTAAAGACATTTTCATACCCCTGATGGGAATCGCTTGATGTTTTTCCATCAGGAGACCGACATTTTGAACTATTTGGCAGAGCTGAATGCACATCATTAATTACACCCCCACCACCTAATCTCCCCTTTTACTGATTACCAGAATTAACTTTTCTTTCAGGTCAGCTAAACTGACAGGTGGAGACTATAGGAGGTCAAGGATCTCATTCACCGGACAGCCAAAGCAATCACTAGTAAATCAATAATCCAGAAGGCGCAAGACAGCCTAAAAAAAAAAAAAAAAAAAAAAGTTAGGAACATCCACGACCGGCTGCCGTAAAAACCTCATCCAGTATTCTCAATCAAGTTTATTACATTTGGATCCGTTTTACTTTACCACAACACATCCTTCACAGCAAACTCATATTACAGGCCAATGACCTTTTCCAGGTTTTTCTGTCACTACTAAAAATAATTTGTCTGCAGCAATCATTTCTCACTGAGCTTTATTACAAGCCGTAAGTAAGGATGCCAGGTCTGTTCAGTCACATGGAGGCCATCCAGTTTCTAAAGTTTCAAAAGTTCTCATTACCAGGTATATACTTAGACTTCCAAGATCGGGGTGGGGGGAACACAATAATAGATCTAGGTGCTCTTTGGTTCCCACTGCTACAGGCACTTTGAATTTCAGTAGCTGTAGAGGCCCTGACTAAACTGTTAAAATAAATAAGAATATTGAATCCTATTTATTTAATTTATAAAGCACTTTAAAAACAACATCAAGGCTCACCAAAGTGCAGTACAATAAAACCCAACATAAGATAACACACACAATAACAATGGGTAGACCATCACAGACCTACATTATTAACATTTCTAACTGTGTTGTAAAAGTATAATAATAATCTATATATATAATTCACTAAACCAGAAGACAAGTAGCCAACCATGGAAAGCACGCCAGAAGGGGAGTGGATTCACTAAGCCGCTAACAAGTAAGACACCCATGGCGCACACAGGAAGGAGCCACGCCCACCAACTCTAAGACCATTGGATGCCACGACAACTCGCAGAGCCACGCCCACCAACTCGGACGCGACGACACAGAAAAAACGGCGTCATTTATATTCGTCTGTCGTAGAGGCCACATGCACCTCCGAGCCACGTTGACTGTTCATAGAGGCATGTTTCTCGCGGAGGTGAATCGCCATATGCAGCGTGAAAAACGGTTTGCGAGGGGTATCCCAGGGGATCCTTAAAACAATCCTTTACAACCGAGGTTAAAACACAATGAAGTAAGCAGTCTTTAAAAACCAATACGCCCTGTGCCTCTGTTTCATTAGCGTCGGCTGTCCTCCAATTGTAAGTCACGGACAATTGCATGTTTCCCCTCTCAAAACACAATGAAGGAAGCAGTCTTTAAAATTCAATAAGCCCTGTGCCTCTGTTTCATTAGCGTCTCACCTGCTTCATCCAATGGTCTTAAAGTTGGTGGCCGGGGCTCCGTGAGCTGCTCTTGCGAGCGGGCACATGACCAGGGGGTGTGTAAGCTTAGAGAACGAAGGTGGACGGGGGAGGACCAGGTAAGAAGAGGCAGGTTTGTCTCGGAACTGAATCGCTGAATGAAATTAAATGCGTGTGCATTGTACTTACTGAAAGCACCGCTACGGATTTTGCAGATGTTCATTTTTTTCTTTCCTTTTAGACAACTGTGTCTTTCCGGAAGTGTTCAGCTATCAATATATTATTTTTGCGGTGTTTGCCTACAGGACCACGTGCATCGAGAGCGTGTTACATACATACATACATACATACATACATACATACATACATGCGTGCACGCGAGAGAGCGCGCTGGACACATAGGAATAATAATACTTCCTTACATTGATATAGCGGTGTTCTCAGTATTCAAAGCACTATCCACACAGGAAGGAACCGGGAAGCGAACACACAATCTTCCAGAGTCTCCTTACCGCAAAGCAGCAACACTACTACAGCCCCACAAGGCAGTTAAAAAACACACGGGGCTCGAATTTGTTTTCACTTTTGTAGATAGCATTGTTGCAATTTCATTGTTTCCCCTGTGCTTAAAAAGACATTAAAAAAGTGTTTCTCAATTGTGACTACAAGTACTGACAACTATGTCGTTCAGGAAGTGGTCACCCATCAATACATAATTATGCGGCGTATGCTACGCCGCGGGTCGGCTAGTAATAATTAATTCTTTGCATTTATATAGCGCTTTTCTCACTACTCAAAGTGCTCAGCAATTGCAGGTTAAGGGCCTTGCTCAAGGGCCCAACAAAGCAGAGTCCCTATTGGCATTTACGGGATTCGAACCAGCAACCTTCTGATTGCCAGTGCAGATCCCTAGCCTCAGAGCCACCACTCTGAGAGTGTAAGTGTAAGAAAAAGCAAAAATATACGAGGGACGTTAAAAAAAAAAAAAACTGCAGAAACTTTTTGAACTCTGTTTATTAAGAATTTCAAAAACAACTACCCTCACCTATGGTCATGAGCTGTGGGTAGTGACCGAAAGAACGAGATCGCGAATACAAGCGGCTGAAATGAGTTTCCTCCGCAGGGTATTTGGGCCTTTCCCTTAAAAATAGGGTGAGAAGCTCGGTCATCCGGGAGGGGCTCAGAGTAGAGCCGCTGCTCCTCCGCATCGAGAGGAGTCAGATGAGGTGGCTCGGGCATCTGATCAGGATGCTTCCCTGGTGAGGTGTTCCGGGCACGTCTAACCGAGAGGAGGAGACCCCAGGGAAGACCCAGGACACGCTGGAGGGACTATGTCTCTCGGCTGGCCTGGAAATGCCTCGGGATTCCCCCCCGGAAGAGCTAGTGGCCAGGGAGAGGGAAGTCTGGGCATCTCTGCTCAAGCTGCTGCCCCCGCGACCCAATCTCGGATAAGTGAATGGATGGATGGAAAAACAAATCACATCACTTTTCTACATGGTCACCTTCCTTTGCGATGCAATTATCCTAGCGTCGTACCAACTCTTTAATGCCATCAGCAAAAAAAATGTTTTTTGGTTGAGCACATAGCCACTGATGTAGCACTGCTTTCACATCATCGTGGCTGTTGCATCCATCACACTAGTAAGGCCATTTTCGAACAATTCAATCTAATCACAGACGACTCTACGAGAGAGAACGTTATCCCCATACTGAGCACACATGGGGAGATGAAATTTGTGCTCCCGGCACACCTTCTGCCCACACGAAGCGTATGACAGAACTCTGTTGCTCTTTCACAGCCATCTTCACCACAGGGTGACAACTCTTATACTAAACTACAAGGGCAACCGGCTAGCCAGGCAGAACTAGTCACATGACACTCTCAGACACAACCAATTGCTACTCCTTCCACCTTCACCATTTTCAACGGAAATATAACAGTGCAGAAACTTTTTGAATGTCCCTTGTACTATTTTCAACCTTGGTATAAAAGTGATCAATTAATCAACTTAGCACATCTTTGGGGGTTTGGAAGGAAAACTGAGGTGCTAGGAGGAGAACCAATACTGACACCGGAAGGACAAGCAAACAATGTCAATGTATTTATAGAGCACATTTAAAACAGCATCAGTAATGCTGTAGCCAAAGTGCTTTACCATAAAATATAGAGCAAAAATAAATACAATAAAACAAACCAACAGTAAATTGAAACAAAACAAATGACTACGAGGAAGGAACCCATCAATATCACTGAAAGTCAAGAAAAGCTAGAAAATAGAAATGTATCTTCAGTACTGTTTTAAACAATTCGATTGAGGGCGACTTCTTAATGTAATTGGATAAAGAATTCCACAGATGACGTGCAGCAGCTGCAAATGCCCTGTCCCCCTTAGTTTTACACTTAGTACGAGAAACAACAAGAGACAACTGACTGGTAGATCTAAGCTCTCTGGATGGCTGGCGTGTAACACACAAAGTCAGATAAATAGGTGGGAGCATAGCCATGTATTGATTTAAAAACCAGCAGCAAAACTTTCAAATCAGTTCTGTAGTAGTAGGGTGTTTTACCGTGTTAGCCAATACGGATGTAATGAGAAGTCGTGCAAAATGACACCTTTCATTGGCTAACTAACAAGACAAAATATGCAAGCTTTTGAGGCAACTCAGGCCCCATCTTGCCTAAAGAAGGGGCCGAGTTGCCTCAAAAGCTTGCATATTATTATAATAATACATTTTATTTAATATGCGCCTTTTTTAGCACTCAAGATATTGTAATCTTTTTAGTTAGCCAATAAAAGGTGTCATTTTGCGCAACTTCTCATTACAAATCATTTCTTAAAACTAAACAGGCAGTCGGTGTAAAAAGGCTAAAATTGGAGACAGACAATCAAACTTTCTTGGCCCGACCAAAAATAACAGCAACCTGACTTGGGATGCGGAATATGGGAGGTGTCATTGTGCCATCTATTCCAGGAGGCTTCACCCCTCAAACCCAGTTCCTTTTCTCATAGGCTGGGATGAGAATGGACAAGGTTGACTTAAAAGCCCACTAAATGTTTTAAAAGCACTATAAAGAAACCCAAGTGTAGTCAAAAGTAGAAGGTTTATTTTCTGTTCAGCCCGATAGTTGAGGTGGGAATGTGGATATTGGGTCCTGGTCCCCTACATGACAGATCCCATGTAGCTCCAATAATCCCTCTGCTACTTTACAGGGACTTCAAATTATCGACTGAAAAGGTTTCATGTTTTTGTTGGTAGGGTCCTCTGTGTGTTTTGAATAAACAATCACATTACAAAGCCATTTACTTCATGCTGACTGGGTAGGCCCCGGCCCCTGAGGCACTATATTAAAAGGAGCAGATCAAGAGCCAGTCCTGGATGAAAGACTAGTCCTTCACAGGGCGCCATACACCAGCTTTTTAGAGTTAAGAGTACTGCCACCGAGTCCGGACGGGGGGGGAAATCACCCTGTACCCGGCGATGCAGAGTGAGGCATTGGTCTTCTGTTACCTTCATTTGGATATAATTAATTTAAAGAAATACATTAATAGGTGTTGAGGACTGCCTCCTTCCTTGCATGCTGTGACACAGAAAAAAAAACACACCAGACCTGCACTTGGTTTGAGTCAAATTTGAAAACTGACGAACGGACGAACACACAACTCACTTTCCTACCAGTTCCCAGAGTAAGTAATGTTACATTGACAAGAGAGTCCAGATGTTCCCTGGGCCAGGACTTGAACCGGGGATTGTGAAACTGTGAAGCAGCACCACCACAACACCACGCTACTCCTCTTAGTGGCTCATTCAGAAAGCTTTTGTCCAACTTCAGCTAAAAACTAAAAGCTGTAAAGTCATCAGCACGGAATCCCAAAGGAAGTGACTTCATGCTGTTCAATCAGCAAGGTCACAAAGGTGTGGCCTACCCTTCAGAAGCCAGGGTACTGGCAAAAGAACAAATAGCTTCATTTAGAAACAATCCTGAACTTCTAATGACTTTCTAAACCGACGCTGTTAAAGCACAGCTAATAAGTTACAAAATGTCGCAGGCCAAGGCACCAGTCATTTAGGCTGAACAACACAGGCAAGCCTCTGGGTACAAAACACCTTGAAAGCCTTTGCAGATTGAGAACCGTTAACAAAAGGTGCCGTACGATTAAACACTCAATGGGCAAGGCGCTCAAAACTCCATCCTCAAAAAAGGCTGATGAAGCGTTTAAGAACTTGGTGCTTTTCAGCAGTATACATGGAACACAAGGACTATGATGAACAATTTCTTCAATACTAAACTTAAGAAGTTGAAAATAAATAAATTGCACCTACTTGACCTATGTAAAATTCTTCCTGTAAACTAGTTCCTATGGATTTAATGCAATAATTGAAGTATCGGGTTAATTTAAGTCCCCATTAGGAAAGCTTGGGGGTCTGTTCAATGGCACCTCCACTCCGTTCTTCCTGTATATTCACGTTTACGTCACACTCGTATCCAACAATGGAACATTTTTCAGGCTCCGCTCTGGGGCTGTGATTCTTCTTGCAGATGAATTATTTTGTAATCTATATAGTTTGATTTTTGCCCAAGTCACTGCATTATGTGGGTTTGATAAGCTCGGCCCACGTCCCAGGGAGCTCCTTTATGTCCTGTGCACTCCAAGTTTTCCTCACACATCCAAGAGAACCAGCAATTCTAATTTGTCCCAGTATGAGTGTGCCCTCTGACGGACTTCTTCCAGACCAGTCTGGTAATGGACGGATGGGTTAAATAATGTACGGTAGAATGTCATCTATTTCAAGGAATACTCCACCCCAAAAATATTTCTTTGAACACGTCGCTTACCCTATTTACTTTGTAGTGGCGGCTAAGAAAAAGGAAGAGAAAGAATTTTATCACAAAACGGAACTCAATAGTCACCTGTTCCCTACAACGGCAAATAATGTGAAAAATTTACATGAAAAAAAATAATAATAATTTCACATTCCTTGCCTTGCATAATTCTTGTGTCTTTTACTCAGTTTCTATCTAAAAATGTGAATAAAGAGTGAATGCTTTTTTTTGGTTAAAATATTGTTAAATAGTTACTTTCTGAATGACCAGCTCATACATAAACAGGAAACCCAAAGAATCATGGGAGAGACTTTTTGAACTGAAGACAGGAATCTTGGCCAGTGAATGACCAGGAGAGGTGGGTCAGCAGTCCCAGGAGTCTTTGGGGTGTCAGTCTATAGAAAGGAGACAGGGCTGTAGAGTCAGAAACAATTATTGGGTTATAGGAGTCGGAATCGGTAAGACTCCCATGAGTCTTTGGGGTGCCAGTCTGTACTAGGGACACAGGGCTGTGAGGTCAGAAGCAATTATTGGGTTATGTGAGTCGGAATCGGTAAGACTCCCATGAGTCCTTGGGGTGCCAGTCTGTAGAAAGGAGACAGGGCTGTAGAGTCAGAAGCAATTACTGTGTTACTGGAGTCGGAATCGGTAATACTCCCCTGAGTCTTTCGGGTGCCAGTCTGTACTAGGGACACAGGGCTGTGAGGTCAGAAGCAATTATTGGGTTATATGAGTCGGAATCAGTAAGACTCCCATGAGTCCTTGGGGTGCCAGTCTGTAGAAGGGGCACAGAGCTCTGGGGTCAGAAGAAATGATTGTATTACTGGAGTCGAAATTGGTAAGACTCCCATGAGTCCTTGGGGTGCCAGTCTGTAGAAGGGACAAAGGGCTATAGAGTCAGAATCAATTATTGGGTTACTGGAGTCGGAATCGGTAAGACCCCCATGAGTCCTTGGGGTGCCAGTCTGTAGAAAGGAGACAGGGCTGTAGAGTCAGAAACAATTATTGGGTTATTGCAGTCGGAATCGGTAAGACTCCCATGAGTCCTTGGGGTGCCAGTCTGTAGAAGGAAGGGACACAGGGCTGTGGGGTCAGAAGCAATTACTGTGTTACTAGAGTCGGAATCGGTAATACTCCCATGAGTCTTTGGGGTGCCAGTCTGTAGAAGGGACACAGAGCTCTTGGGTCAGAAGAAATTATTGTATTACTGGAGTCGAAATTGGTAAGACTCCCATGAGTCTTTGGGGTGCCAGTCTGTAGAAGGGACAAAGGGCTATAGAGTCAGAATCAATTATTGGGTTACTGGAGTCGGAATCGGTAAGACCCCCATGAGTCCTTGGGGTGCCAGTCTGTAAAAGGGACACAGGGCTGTATAGTCGGAGTCGTGGCGTCAGAGTCCGAGTCAGTAGCAGTTATTGGAGTTGGAGTACAGAATGTACTGACTCAGACTAAATGTCAAACTTGAATTGTGTTCACATTTCCAATTTCACATATACTGATTCTACCAAACTAATTTTTTTCTTGTAGGCTTTTTTTGAAAACATAGCTTCTTTTTTAATTATGCAAGTTTAGTTTTTTGTTTAATGTTACTCAGTGTTTGGGTATAGCAATGTTGTTGTGGCTTACAAACTTGAACTGATTAGAGTGCTAAAAAATAGCCTGATGATTCACACTGGCAGTGATGAAGTGCCTTGCATCTTGTATAGTGTGTGCTTTCAATCAACACAGTAAACACTGTATATTAGCGTCATTACAAATAGAGGAGTCTGAGTCGGAGTTGGTGATACCAGAACATTGAGGCGTCACAGTCGGTGGTACCATATTTTGAGAAGTCAGATTCCAAGGTTTTTTGTACTGACTCGACAGCCCTGCCCATACAGTTAAAAACTCACAATGTTTAAGGCCATAGCACAACTGCATCATCATGTATGTTAACAGTTAACTGCCAGCTAGACCGAGAGCCATTTGTGGACACAGAGACTCCGAGTCTGCTGAAAGATTTGTGTCTTTATTGGCATAATTAAATGAAGGATTAGACGATGCTAGTCTGATGAGCAGGGAATACAAGAACAGGGCTCTTAGGCAATCACATCAAAAGTCACGTGCGACAAATGGAGCACAGAAAGGGTAAAACAGAAACACGTCAAAGACCGATCAAGTCAACCTGAACTGGTTTAAGCAGGTTTAGTGAAGGACAGAGAGAGAGAGGGGCCAGGTTAAAAATTAGGGAAGGACAAAGAAAGTATATAAACACCACAATGAAAGCAAGAACGCAGAACAAAGGCGTACTGCCAACACAAGGCAACGGCAGGCAAGGGGCTTTGTAAAGGCTGGAGTCAGGGAAGAGGTAAAGAAAAACAGTTCACAGACCAAAACTCTGAAGCATACCCTTCTTGTTGAACTAAAGCGGAAATGTTCCATTGTAAGGGGTCAGCAATTTTAAAATGCTCAGCAAGCATTTGAAGATGAACAATTCCTACCTTATGAAGTTTGCTCGGCTATTACGTGCGCTGCAAGAGGTTCCAACACCCTGGGTTTTTACTTAGGGGAACTACAATAAAGACTTTATTCCATGGGAAAAGCAGAATAAACGAAACCACAAGAGGTGGCGGGGTGGGGGATGTAATTCAAAACGGCAAGACAGACTGTTGAAAATGACTCGGCTAGGAATCAACCTGGTGATTAAGAGGGAGGAGGCCACATTTAACTGCTTGGGTCAGTGGATCATATACTTAAATGCAGGGCAACAAATGGATAAAAAAAAAAAAAAAAACACCCAATGCCCCCCATATCAAGATAGGGTATACACAAATCATAATTTTTAAAATGCTTTGAGATATCTATCGTTCATAATGGTGAGTAAAATAGCTACATGCCTTCATTGAAGTTAGCCTATAACGATTTAAAAATTAAGATATCATAACACCTGTGGTGGGCTGACGCCCTACCCGGGGTTTGTGTTTCCTGCCTTGTGCATGGTGTTGGCTGGGATTGGCTCCAGCAGACCCCCGTGACCCTGTAGGTAGGATATAGCGGGTTGAATAATGGATGGATATCATAACACTCAACTTATAGTATTGTGTGTACAGAACAACTCTTACTTGCATGCCGGAACAACTTATTACTAGCAAAAATACAGCACATAGTTTTGGAGCCCCTAGTATACTGCATTTGGTCATGCAGTGTCAACCTGAGGATAACCCACTGTAACATTCAGATAATTCAACTCAGGGGGCCTAAAATCTACCCTGGCATAACTGGATGCAAGGCAGCAACAAGGCACCAGTCCATTATTCAACCCGCACTCACTCATACCCACACACAACACATTTACAATCTGGCAATTTGAAATTCTCATTTAGGATGAGGCACATTGTTTGGGATATGGGAGGAAATGCAAAGGTTCCAGAGTGCGGCCCACACAGAAGCAGGGAGAAACCGTAACAATCCATACAGAAGGAGCAAGAGTCAAAACCAGGATGACGCACAACTACCACTGCGTCAAAGTGCCACTCAAAACTGAAAACATCAATTTGAGGATTACTTGTGTTCTGTTCTGTGTATTGTACTGTACTTTACCCCCATATATATATTTTTTTTTGACACCCACTGCACGCCCAACCTACCTGGAAAGGGGTCTCTCTTTGAACTGCCTTTCCCAAGGTTTCTTCCATTTTTTTTTTCCCCCCTACAAGGTTTTTTTTATTGTCTTCTTAAAAAGTGTCAAGGCTGGGGGGTGCTGTCAAAAGGCAGGGCCTGTGAAAGCTCATTGTGGCACTTCTTGTGAGATTTTGGGCTATACAACAATAAATTCTATTGTATTGTATTATAAAACCCATCCATCCATTTTCTACCGCTTATCCAGTCCAAGTCACAGGGGCAGCAGTCTGAGCAGAGGTACCCAGACGTCACTGTGTCCCACATCTCCTCCAACTCCTCCGGGGGAACACCAAGGCATTCTCCGCTCTCCAGCATGTCTTAGATTTGCCCCAAGGTCTCCTCCCAGTTGGATATGCCCAAAAACACCACAACAGGGAAGTGTCTATGAGGAATCTTAATTATGGACACTCAAATCATTTCAACGGACTCCAGTGGCTCTACTTTGAGCTCATCCCAAGATATCTGCGCTCTTCACCCTATCTTTAAGGGTTGAGCCCAAACACCCTGCGGAGAAAGTGTATTTCTGTCGCTCGCATCCGTGACCTTTCTAAGTCACTATCCAAACCTCATGGACAAAGGTGAGGGTAGGAATGTAGATCGACCAGTAAATGTGTCATGAACTAGCAGTTCCAAAGAATATAAGTTCCTATAAAATTCCAAAAAGAAGCACTTCTGATATCCACATCGTGGACCATCAAAATCCCTGGCTAGACACAAAAAGGGGCTTTGAAGATTCTTTATAGAATAAAAAGTTTATTTTCACAAATTCCTCTTTTGTTTGTTTAAGAACAATTTCCAAAAAAACATAAGGCAAATCAAGTGAAGAGGGTCCCAAAGCACAATCCAGAAAAAAAAAGGTAAATAGAGCAAGACATTTCAAAAATCCCAATAAATTCACAAAGCACTATAAAAGGTACAAGAACTCACCACAAACTACCATAGCACATTGATAAAGAAATAAACCACAACTTTAGAGGACCCTCCAAATATAAATAATGGAGGATAGTTCCTGATGGTGAATAGGCAGATAGCCCCACCTCTTGGGGGACCACCCACACAAGACATGGAACACTGCCAAGGCAGCATACGTACAAGATCAACTACAAAAATAATGCACATACTCAACAAAATCAAACATAAATAAAAGGAACAATAATGAACAAAAAGAGATATGAAACAAGACTTTGAACTCCAGCCAAGGGAAAATCCCTAGCTAAAACATGACAAAAATCAAGAAGTTTGTCTTTCGGCTCAGTTCTTTCTTCACCATGACTGACTGGTACAATGTCCACAAAACTCCAGATGCCAGTCTGATCAGTCTGTCAACCTCTCGCTCTCTTCTTCCCTTACTCATAAACAAGACCCCAAAGTACTTAACTCTTCCACTTGAAACAGCACCTCTTCCCCAACCTGAAGAGGGCACTGCACCCTTCTCCACCCAAGAACGATGACCGCAGACTTTGAGGTGGAAAAAAAAAAAAAAAAAATTAAAATATATATACAGTATATTTAACAAATGTGCTTATGGTCTATGGGGTAGAGTGGTGACTCTGAGACTAGGGATCTGTGCCAGGAAACAGAAGGTTGCTAGTTCAAATCTTGTAAAATGCCAAAAGTGACTCTACTCCGTTGGGCCCTTAAGCAAGGCCTTTAACCTGCAATTGCTTTGTCCTGGGTACAATAACCTGCATCCAACCCAGCAAGCAGATCCTCCAACTTACAGGGAAAACTTGGGGTTTGTTGGGAGGATTGGCATGCCAGCCGCCATAAAAAAATACTTGCACTGCTCCAGTGTGGTGCCGAGATGTCACCAGTTGCATTCGGGTCCCAATTCAGGTGGTTTGGTGTGTGTGGCAAAGTGTTATCTGTGCATGCCCCCAACCTCTCTCTCTCTCTCTCTCTCTAATATATAATTAATATTATATATAGTATCCAGACAGCATGGCCTGTGGGTATGGGGAGAGTTTGCAAATTTTGATTAATATAATATAATAATATATCAAAATTTGCAAACTCTCCCCATACCCACAGGCCACGCTGTCTGGATACTCTAGGCACACCAACTTGACGAACAACCACCAAACTGGTCTGGTGTAGGGAAGAACAGATGTATACAAGAGGTCAACCTGGAACAAACGGGTATCCCACCAACAAGTCTGGATAAGCTCCTAACTGCTGAATTTGATTACAAACTTCAGGAAATGGATTGATCAATAAATTTTACACAAATGTACCCTTTTCAGCAAGGTTAAACTTCAGGTTTGCACAACATAAAGATCTGCTGCTTTTATCTTTAATAAAAATGATTAAAAATACTGCCACAAAGAAGAATGTTGTGGATGGACATCAAACATGTATCCAATATCTCTGCCAAACACACATTACAATATTCCTTTTGTCTATGAATGTTATCAGAGTGACCTTCATAGAGAGGAAGTATTGATAACAAAGTTTCCATGCACACAAGGATTTTTTTTTATTTTTTACATTCACAAGCAATTGCTGATTATTCTTATCACTCTGTATTAAACTCAAGTAATTCTGTCCGAGTCTACTTGCTTGTAATGCAATGCCTACAATTTCATTCATTTTCCTATAATGGGTGTTAAGCAGCTGCTAAATGCATTTTACTGCATATAAAATGCTAAACACACAAACTTGGACATTAAAACTATCACAGCAATACCTACTATAGAGCTGCACATTTAAATGAATCACTGCCACCCTGGTTAAATTGTATTACTGGGTGCCTCACGTCAATCCTATAATGGAAATTAAAGCCATTTAGTACTTCAGATGGCATGTTTATGAATCGATGTGTAGATGCTGTTCTGCATCAATACAAATCAAAAGGTCAGCGATTCCCCTTCTTCAACTGTGTTTTGGTATGGAGCAACTTTTCAAACAATGTGGCAAGAAGAAAGTATAAGCACAGGGATCCCCATCCAATAGCCAAATCATAAAGCAATCGGAGAGACAGAGAATAAACTACGCTCGTCTTCACTACTCCTCCCACCAGCTCTGACAACTGATGGAAATCTTTCCCAGTTATCACATGCTCTCTAGGTAGGACCTGAGTGAGACCTTAAACAGCCAAAGAAAACAACAATATATATACACAAGCAAAGAACCAGTAGTAATCCCAACACTCTGTTTGACCGATTTTCAATATGCAACACCTGGCTTATTTGAGCGCTGCTGCCGGTATGGAAATACATGCTTGCAAGTTTGTCTTTACACTTGTATTACCCTGAGAGAGGGAGAAATAAAACTATGCTGACAGGCACCCCAGTTTATTAATAAACTAGCTGTCCCCTGTGGCTCCACCTGCGTAGAGTAGATGTGAAACAGGACAAACTTTTAAAAAAATCAATTTAAAAAAAAATAATAATAAAATGTAATTCTGGCCAAGTGGAAGGTAGGTACGCTCCAACGTCACGTGGCTGTGATATCTCTGGCAATCAGCAGCTACCCTCTAAAACACACGTAGCTCTGATCTCACTCTCAAAAACGTCAAATGTTACTCCTTAACAATCTGTAGATGATAATGTCTGCTGAACAAACAGGTATCGCTAGCTAAGTGGAGGCAAGTTACACTCCAACACTTGGAGAAAGGTAGAGCGACTCAAACGGAGACTGGCGTGTGAGTGAGAAGGGCCCCACCTCCCGCTCCTCGGCTCGCAACATCTCTTAGATTCACGCAAATAAATCGGTACCATTAGCTAAGCGGAGGCAAGTGACACTCCAAAACACCGAGGTAGACAGACTCCCCACTCCCGACGTCACACTTCTCCCCATACCCTCGGCCCGCAGCCTCTGTCTCGGATTAGCGTGAGGCGGCACTAAGAAATACATCACTTTGCTGACTTGTTTTGAAAGATACCAAAATTTAGACTCTGGCATGGATACCATCTTTTGGCAGTGGCGTAGCTAGGGGCAGGCGGAGAGGGATTGGTCCACCCCGTTCGGCACATTTTTGGGGGCGTCATTATCGGCCTAAAGGCTCAGTACAACTTGTGTGTGAGCAGTAGGGTTCAGAAAAATGTCACTCATGAATAAAAGAAAAATTCTCCGATTTTTATCCACAAATGCTTCAAAAATAATTTTCAGACTGTCCTTCTGTGATGGCATCAGACACAACAGTTGAAATTTATAAAGCAATAACAAAAATAAACATAAATATTACACCGATAATAATTTCTAGGAAGATAAACAACTAATTTACAATAAAGAATTTCGTTTCGTTATCAATCCGAATGCGTTCTTGCTCTGCGCAGAAAACATCCCCACCTATCACTTGTACACCACACTGGTTCTGGATTTCGCAGCGTTATTTATTAAGTTAATAATTAGAAGACGGCTCATCAGTGTGTCTATACTATATTCTTGTCTAGGTGATGCTTATAAATAAGTATATGTGAAAAATTATTGCTGTTTCTCTGTATATGAATAAATCTATGCAAAATTTATCTTAATTTTTCTCTATATGCCATTTTAAATTTTCCATTTAAATAGGTTAACATTTTCAGATATGTTGGAGGGTGGCAAATTGAAGCACTGCCCCACCCCGAGCGTCACGAACTCTAGCTACGCCACTGACTTTTGGACCTCAGTACTGGTACCAAAATGATTCCGAAGCAAATAAAGGATAACTCCAAAAGCCTCCACCTTACTCCAGCTTCCCTGGTGTGCGGTCTTGGTGTGCAGCACCAACATGCCACACTACACACGGCTACCTTCTTGATAGCAGTCAGGTCCCGATCATGTCGAGACAGCAGGGTCCCCCATAAAGTCCAGATCGCATCGAAGCAAGGGGTGTTTTATCACCTCAGAGGTTCTGAACTCCTCAAAAAGTGTACTTTTGTTTTGGGAAATTAACAAAAGGTATGGGGCGGCAGTGGTAGCGCTGCTGCCTCGCAGTTAGGAGACCTGGGTTCGCTTCCCGGGTCCTCCCTGCGTGGAGTTTGCATGTTCTCATCGTGTCTGCGTGGGTTTCCTCCGGGCGCTCCGGTTTCCTCCCACAGTCCAAAGACATGCAGGTTAGATGGATTGGCGATTCTAAATTGGCCCTAGTGTGTGCTTGGTGTGTGGGTGTGTTTGTGTGTGTCCTGCGGTGGGTTGGCACCCTGCCCGGGATTGGTTCCTGCCTTGTGCCCTGTGTTAGCAGACCCCCGTGACCCTGTGTTCGGATTCAGCGGTTTGGAAAATGGATGGATGGACAAAAGGTATGTTTTCCCACAACTACAATACAAGCGTGTCAAGGGAAAAGGGTGGGCCATTGAGAGGAAAACTGAGGTTTACTTCCAGTACCAAAAATTCTGAAATGCTGGTACCGTACCATTTTAAAATTTCACTTTTTTTGGTACTTTTCCAGTTCACGTATACTGTGCAAACCTACTGCTGAACTTTATTTCAGACTTTTTTTTATGGTTAGTGAGTTCAGAATAAAAAAAGAATGGGGCTTGTAACGAATACAAGTACACTGAGATCAAATTACCATCACCAAGAATGGGATGCAAGCAGCAGCAAGAACTTCCACTGAGGGCAATAAACGTGGGCAGGACTTGTTTATTCAGACCTCCATGTGCATTTCCAAGACACCACAGGGATCCCATAAAAGTTTCATCTCTGAAAAAACGAAACTAATTGTTTGAGCCGACTCGATAAACAACTTTCTCAGGAGTCATTACATATTTTAAACTGAATTTTTAAAATGTGTTCTCTTTGCACCCAACTATTCACAATCTGGGGAGGAAATGTGATCAAACCACCAAGTAGGAAGTGAAAACGGCGGCATGGCTGTACCACACAATTCTTTACAGAACTAGCGACATTCAGTCCTCCTGCCCTTTAAAATCAAAGGACAGCAGCATCCATCTCGCCCAACGTCACTAGGAAGAGCTCCTTTACACACTTTTGTGATGGTTATCCATACCAACCCCTTTAGAATATCAAGAACTGAAGTATTGTTTAGCCTCAAACTATTAAAGTACTAAACAGGAATAGCAAAGGACACTAAAATCATCATTCTGCTAAAACTGCATGGCCTCATTTAAATCTTCTAAGAACTTCTCTTTTGCTTTACTTAGGCAATAATATACATTTTTATTTAAATAATCAAAGAGAGATTACGCTCATCATGAGGAATCATCCCTGCAAATCTGTGTGTTTTAATGGCAGGCAGGCAGGCAGGTAAAGCAGCTAATGATCAGATTAACTTTTCTGCTTGGCTTTGCTCCTCAGTCAGTTGTGTTCCACCTCTGCTAGTAATCACAAAAGTTACAGCATAAATGAAAAAATCCTTCCTTAAAATCATTGGGGTGGGGGCCAGAAAATGATATAATGTATCAATTTTAGGAATTATTTTGCATGTCACTTTACTTTTGCCATAATTTATGTCACTAGATACAATAAAATGTGACTAAATTAGATTTCTCAATTTTATTTTTTAAAATGAGCAACACTGGAAAATTTATCAAAAGCCAGCAACACATTTGGCACATAACCGCAATCGGAAGAGGTGGGAATAGTCAGAAAGAAAGAACATTCAGTATCAAGGATGGTCAAAGCCAACTGTGAACCAAGTGCCAATCCATCTTGGAATGCATTCAACTCCGCAATCCAGTTTCATACACTTAGAGAACATTCTAGGCATCAGCGACAGCATGAACACGGACTCAGTGGCTTAAAGTAACAACTGCACCGATAAACGGACGCCACTTTCACCATTTATAAAATGAAAGGCTTTTCTTGTCAATCATGTTTAAAACACCAAACAAAAAAAAGTGTCAGAAGTGAAAGTGTTAATGGTGTCCAAACAGGGCAAGCCATTGTGTACACCAAAGCTCCGTTTATCAGCTTTCATGATGGCTGCGATAAGTTTAATTAATGGTACTTAACAGCCAAGGAGGACTTGGGCGCAGTGCATTAGACCGGCCTGCTTACCTTAAGCTGCCAGTAGCATAAAACTCAACAGTCTTTTTAAAATATTCGCATTACCCACTCAACCACACAAAAGATTCATGTCAATTAACAGCCTAGGAGTTAAGAATAAGTCGGGCATTTTTCAATACAAAGTTATTTCTTCACATGTAAGGTATATTGTGTTCAAAAGTTAGGCATGTTCTATGAATTTAGAAATATCTATTGTCTGCACTGGTACTTTAAAATGGAGTGCAAATACGCAGCATTGGCCCTCTTAAAAATGAACTTAAATATAGTCTGCATATCATATTCATCACTTTTTAAGGTTTAATGGGTTTGTCACATCAACACACATTATAATAATGGCTCGGTGATATGAACTATGGTGCGTGTCAGCTGTCATTTAGTTGGTTTGCCAGCATTTCCATCCTTGATCAACGGTGTCACCATTTCCCAGTTTCTCTGAAATACTACGTACAGATGCCACATATCTATGAATAAATCATTAACATACTTCCACATGAAACCAGCATGGGCAGGCTTAAAAAGGAGGACACCTAAAAAATAATAACAACAACAAAAAAGACTTTATGACCAACACCCTCTCAACCCCTCCTTATTGATCCATTCACCCCCACATTTGCCACATATTGCCTCTGATGATGACGATACGCACATGGTAGGCTGTTGAAAAAGCTTAGGAATAAAAAACTATTTTAAGATATGTGAATCATTTTCTCCCTTTGTCGATTACTAGTTACATATATACAAACCGTATTATAACTATCACATTTATACCTATATTTTTTTTATACACACAAACATACATTCATACACATATACATAAATACATACATACAGTCACACACATGCGAGTAAGAGGCAGCTAAAGGGCCGGAGTAATTGTAATAAAACATCCGACCAGGAGGCGGCGGAACGCGCCGACTGTCTCTCTCAGTTCCCTGAAATCCTGCAAGGTTCCGGCGCCTCAGAAGACATCACTTCCGGTGCCGGGCCCTTTGCTGACATCACTTCTGATTCCGGCCTTTTTGATGATGTCACCTCCTATACGGGCTTTTAAAGCCTCCATCTTTCTCTCTTGTGATCAGTTCTGTTTTGGACTCTGTACTATACACGTTGTGCTACTTAATTCAACTTTTGCAGCCAGGAAAAACAATATACGGGTGGCTGCCCCAAATCTTTATGATGTCTTGGAATCTTTATTACCGTATTTACGTGTGTACCATGCGCACATTTTTTCCCCCCGAAAATTAGCATTAGAAAATCAGGTGCGCCTCATACACGAGGAAATTTTTTTCTGTAATGTTTACTTCCTCTGCTTGGGCTCTCTCTCTCTCTCTCTCTTTCTCAACGGAAGAAAGAAAAACTTTCATCATGCAACAAAAACAGAAGGGCATTTTGCGGAAAACGTGCCCTAAACGCTTCCTACACAATCACAACGCATGTCGTACACGGGGCAAAACATTTTCGCGATTTTCTTTGTAAAAATTAGGGTGTGTGTCTTACACGTGGGTGCGTGTTACATGAGTAAAAACTGTATCACAATATACATACACACACACATACATATAAACACACACACACACGTATATATACATATGTATTTATTTATATGTACACACATACATAAAATTAAATAGAAATAAAAGCTTCATGAGTGAGCAAGTTGAGAAGGTGTCTGTCATTGCAGCCCCTGCCCTCCAAAACAAACTTAATGCAGCTTATCAATTAAGCCAGCATGCTTGAACACAAGGAGAACGTCAAAGGTCTCAAGGAAAAATAAAACTGAATATTGCCCATAATTAATAATTAAACACCATAAGAAGAAAGATCAAAACATTTTACTAAATATTTAACCTTCATTTATGAGTGCACTTCCAGTGTGTTACAGGCCACCGAGGAAACCAGAGGTCAAGACTAATTCGAAGCTATGCCATCATGTCGGAGAGCTCTCGGTCACAGTTGCCGTTTTATTACTGAGTCTTCCCTGGTCTGTTCCTTCTAGAATGAGTCTTTACTATATATATATTTTTTTTTTTAAATAAACAAACAGGGCGGCACGGTGGCGCAGTGGTAGCTCTGCTGCCTCGCAGTTAGGAGACCTGGGGACCTGGGTTCGCTTCCCGGGTCCTCCCTGCGTGGAGTTTGCATGTTCTCCACTTGTCTGCGTGGGTTTCCTCCCACAGTCCAAAGACATGCAGGTTAGGTGGATTAGGCGATTCCAAATTGTCCCTAGTGTGTGCTTGGTATGTGGGTGTGTTTGTGTGTGTCCTGCAGTGGATTGGCACCCTGTCCAGGATTGGTTCCTGCCTTGTGCTCTGTGTTGGCTGGGATTGGCTCCAGCAGACCCCAGTGACCCTGTGTTCGGATTCAGCGGGTTGGCAAATGGATGGGTGGATGAAATAAACAAACAGCTGTGTCAAGTCAATGTATCAATCCAGAACCAAAAAAAAAATTAGTCCTAAAATTACAGATTACAAAAAACTCTGACCTGGGACATTTTAACCATGCAGGCTTTTTTGGATTACAGATACAACACAAAATAACCATCTCTAAAATAATGTTAATTTCTTCACTTTTACAGCAAACTTTTATGTATCTAACTTAAAATGTAGAAATTATTCAGCACAGGTGGAAACTGCTTGAAGTGCAACAGTAAGCACTAGCTACCTCTAATTTTCCAATTTATTATTAAAACACACTGGCTCCACATGTTGGGTTGGTACCTGTGCTGCACCAAGTGCTGCCAGTGCAGGCTTCACCACTCGCAACTATGAATTTATACCAAGCAGTACCAATTGCAGTGTCCGTGTTTAAATACAAGAACATCCATCAATAATAAATGGCTTATACAAGAATCATATCATCAATAATCATCAATAATGAATGGCTTTTATTCCAACCAGTTTCATAAAGAGATGGTTCAGCCTCACTTTCTAAATGATCTAACTGTTCAATGAGTCTGTTTCTTCTCTTATTTTGCATTCAGAGGCATGTACTAGTACTTTTATATATTAACAAAACTCAAAAGTGTGCCTATTTTGCCATATCTTTAAATATTAGCTTTCTTTTACCATGTTCTTTAATTAACCCCCTTAATTGCATCCAAATACTGACTAGTAGTAATGAACAGTGCAGACACGGGTGCAAATGACAAGGAATACTAAAGGGAAGCAGCTACTTCTGTATAAAATTCACTTGTGTACTAATCAATCAACTACATAATAAAACACTAAGGCTTGTGTGTCCAGTCTCTCAGAGCCATCTGATTGGTCAGTTTAACTTTGGTGTCATGATCGAAAGAGGAAGCACGAGTGTCAGACGCACTTGGAGGAGTAAAAGAGTATGGGGCACGTAGATAGAGTCGTCTTCAAAAGATGATGAGCATAAAATCGGACAGGAGAAGAGAAAGGCACCTCAAAAATAATGACAGAGTCTCAGAAACAGGCTTTATGGGATCACACTCGAGAGAGGGAGTGCCAGCGAGGAGACGTTAGCAAAGAAACAAGACACACGCTGACACAGTCGCTTTCAAAGACTGAAAGTATAAAACCAGATAGGAGGCGAGAAAGGTATCTCGAAAATAATGACTGAGAAGAGGGTTTTACGGGAACGTGCGCAAGAGGGGAGCACGAGTGAAGAGACGTTCAAACACACGTGAATACTGAGGAAAGGTGCTCAAAGTACACGTAGGGCAAGACATAGAATAATTTAAAAATATTTTCTACTACCCATCTTCAACAGGTACCATGGCTTTAATAAAAGCTTAAAATGACCAGAACATAAAAAAAAATGAGCAAAATCTTAAAAAGCAAGAACAAAAACCGGGAGTGGTCTCCCGTAAACTTTCTTGTATACTCAGATATGGGGATGAGTATTTGAGGAGTAAACCATAAGACAATGATTATACTTTTATATAATGTACATTAAAAGAACCATCAACATCAAATCAAAATAATAATATATCCATCCATCCATGTTCCATCCCGTTGAATCCGAACACAGGGTCACGGGGGTCTGCTGGTGCCAATCCCAGCCAACACAGGGCACAAGGCAGGAACCAATCCCGGGCAGGACACCAACCCACCGCAGAATTAATTATTATAAAAGTCGAACAAATCAGACTCTGCAGATACATAAATAAAAGGCAAAGTACCACTTCCGGTTAACAGAAATATCCTAACAGTTGATAGAAATCAATGTTTTGTACCCAATACTTGTATGCAAAATTTGGTTGACCAAAGTGAAAGCGAACTCAAGTTATCGTGTTTACACACACACACACACAGACATAATTCCAAAAATGGTATTTTCGGACTCGGGGAGGTCTAAAACATCAAGATTCATCAAAATCTCGAAATGCAATTTTTGGAGGATTCCTATACTTTGTATGCGAGAAAGTCAGGGGGAGGGGGGGGCTCTAAAACGGCGAGATTCATGAAAATCTCGACATCGAATCTTCGGACGATTACGATACTTTCCCAATACTTCATATACGAGAAAGTAAAAAACATGATCTCTCTCTCTCTCACACACTCACCTTACTTGCTACATTCCCCTAAACATTTAGCAAACCCACTTTGTAATTTCTAAATTAACAAAATAAATCAGAAACTGGGAAAATAACAGCTGGTATAATAAAGGCAAGAGTCCAGTTAAAAGCAGAAGGCAGCAGGAATGAACACCAGCAGTTAAGGTGGTCTGCAGGACTGAACCCCTGGACCACTCAGCTAAGCCTGTTATTACTAATCAGCACACAAATGAATGTAGCATTGAAGTAGCGGCTCTGCTTTAGCAGTTGGTGTCATTTGCACCCGTGTCTGCACTGCTCATCACTGTCAGTATCCACATGCAATTTAAGGAACAATCTCCACATAAAAAAAGGTGAACTAAGATCAAAATGGTAAAAGAAAGTTCAGGGTTTGAAACTACGACAAAGAAAACACATTTCTGAATTTCTTCTAAATATAAATATCATACAGGAGTACTTTCTGAATGCAGGATACGAAAAGAAAAAAAGGCGAGTTACACAATTAGACTGAGGAGATACACCAGTGACCCAGTAATGAATGCCAGTAGCCCCAGTGGTGTTCCTGGGCTGCACCTGGGAACCTCCTGGATGACACTTTGAAAACAGCAGTAGTTATTAATGTTCTGCTCACCATCAAACATATGGAAATGGATCAGACGTACAAATAAACAAACTATCAATACTTTCATTTGGAAAAACTAAAGCTTGAGATTAGTCGGTATTACGCAGACAGCTTATGAATCACATCGGGTGGCGTGCATGTAAAACCAGGACCCCCGATTAGTGACATGAAGGAGCCGGCGATTACATTAAAAAAATCAAGTCCACAGTTAACCTCAACTCCAAGAACAAGCAAAATAAACAAACAAGGGGCTGTGCAAATAATCACGAGGCAGGTTACCAGAAAGCCAACTGTACTTTGTGTCAAAAGAACAATATCTTTGGATAAGACATGGAAACACTCTGACAGCGGCATTACAGCACTGACTGGTGCAGCAGGAAAACATAAAAATAAATAAATAAATCTGTACACATACGTCAAAAGAAGTAAGTGTTTAACTCAATTATTTTATCATTTTTTATTATTTAAAAAAATAAATAAATAATCGGAGAAGACTTCATTCCAACTTGTGACAGAAGGAAGAAAGCACACCAAAAGCCCACACAGACATTTCAAATTACAAGGCAATCTATGCAGCATTGCAAGCCGTATTTTATGCTAGAATGTGAGTGGGTGTGTATTATTATTATCTGAACATACGCCTTCACCCAAGGCATCTTAAAAAAAAAAATAATAATAATAATAATAATAATATGAATACACTACATCTGAGTGCTTCGCATAAAAACTATGATGTTAACAGGCAAGAGAAAAACACAGTCGTAGGTACAGTGCATGTTAGTTCTACAGTTTAACATACGAACAGTCCAGCAAAATGAGGCCAAGCTGGCCATGAAATAAGAATCTTCGAGGAGTGCAGAAGGACTGAATGCTGAGGAGACAGACACATACAACCAAAAAGGAGATAGATAGATAGATAGATATATGAGAGAGAGAGAGAGAGAGAGAGAGTTCACACATACACACACACAGTAGATGTCACTGCGCTTCTTTTTCATTCTGCCATTATGGTGGTCATCACTTGGTTTCTTAATTACTTTGCTGTAAACGCACAACTACAGGGCACTTTTCTGTCCTTTATAGCCACCAGGTTACCCATATTTAAAATTTTATATTCAAGTTCCCTTCTTAGTCGACTATGTTCTTCTACATCTACTTTTCTCATTCTTTCTAATTCATCCTCACTTAATTACCTTCTGCAATGTGCTGGAAACTTGGCAGATGTTGCTACACTTGTTTTTCTTTCTACCATCATGGTGGTTATCACTTAGTTTCTAGATCATTTTTCCCATAAACACACGACAACAACATGTCACAGCCACAAGGCTGCTGCTACCTAAAATTTTTAGAAACTCCACAACAGATCAGCACATAAGCGTTAGATTGAGACCAAGATCAAAGTTCTTGCCTCAGGAGTTCACAAGTAAGCATGTTTACACACACTCCCATTATATATATACCCGACACAGACAGATGTGGGACACAAGTGCAAGAACACACTATTTTTTTTCCTTCCCCCCAATGGCAAACTCCTTTACCCTGTTCCCACGTGTACAGCACAGTCACAAAGAAATGAAGCACAGTCCAGTACACAATCTTTTTCTTCTTCTTTCTCTCTTCTCCTCCACTCCTCCTGGCAAGCTTCATCTTTTCCCACCCGACTCTGGCTCTGTAGCTCATGCTCAGTTACACCCTTTGACTGCCTCCCATGCATGCGTGTGTAACAGCACACACACCCACACACACACACAATTAAACCTCTCTGCCCAGTTTTGCACAGATTTCCCACTGCACAAAGGAAGACCACAAGTTGTGTTTTACTCTGAACTGTTTCCCTTTGGGGAACTTTATTTAGTGACAACACCTGTACTTAATTGGGGAAATACCTCAGGTGGCATTTTGGAAACTTGGCTCAGGTAGATACTGTAAACTTTCTACCTTCAAAAGGGTTTAGTGAGTGAAGGTTTGATTTGGGTAGAACATCGTGACTGCACCTGCAAAGTGACACGTACCCCTGCTAGTAAATTTATATAATGTTAATGCGTCATTTGTATGTGTTTAAGAGCTTTTTATCCCCCAGGAGCCCTCTGGCCTTATCTTCCAGTGCAGTTTCTCTCTTGAATAGAGTAGAGATATTAAGAAATTTATATAAATAGTAAATTGCGAATTTCCCATTGGGATTAATAAAGTATCTATCTATCTAGTACATAAATATTACATACAAATACACACATATTCATGCTTTATACAGTACATAGTCAAACAGGTAAAGCCCTTTCCTGTATTAGAATAGGAAAAAATTAAAATAGGTAAATAATAGTGACAACTAGAACAGTAGGTTTATGTGTATCTACACATACTGTTATCTACTGTATATAATGGATATACACACACATGCACAGCATAACTAATATAAGAAGCTGAATGTGCCTGCCAGTTTTTCCAGTATGCACATCCACACCAGTGAACCTCTCTCTGTGGAAGACCACAGCCTGTGTTTAGTGCGTATTGCAAAGTATACACAAGGAAGGTGGCCAGTTCAAGTCCTGCTACGACCAGAAGCCCTTGGGCTGTGCGTTTAACCTGAAAACTGCGCCAGGGGTCCTGTATAATGGCTGACCCTGCGCTCTGACCCACAAAGGTCATGCAAAAAAAAAACAAAAAAAAAAAACTGTGGATTAATATAGTAAATCAAATTGAAAAACATATACAGTGTAAGTGTGTATGGTGCACATATGAGATCATTTTTATATAATACAAACATACGCACTTCATACTATGTTATGTGCATGTACAGTATGCAGTTTTTACTATTGATATATGCACTGTAGACTTAAATTATGCAGGCAACACTTTTTTTATATATTATTACACACACACACACACACACACAAACACAATTGCCATGCACTACATTATTCTTTCTGGATCCAATTTCTTACAGCTTTCTAAAGGCCTCTTGACGAGACTCCACTGGCAGTCTTCTGGTCTGAAATGCCTTGAGCATGGGAAAGGTGCTATATAAAATAAAATGCATTATTATTATTAAGTATTAAAGCACGGCTCAGAACGCCATCCATCCCACTTCAATGGATAAACAGCTCCGACCCCTGTATGTAACAATACTAAATTCAATGGAGCCCCTACTACTTCTCACCATCTGTGACTTAAGCAAACCTTCACACCTCCACTTGGAATGCCAGATCAAACAGAAATTCCATTTTAAGCCAGCTCTCCTAAACTGACGTTTTGGTTTTTTTTTTTTGGTGCCCTGCCAAGCATAGTTACGGTTTCTGACCATAATTATACTGAACTATCTCTACTCTATTCAAGAGATAAACTGCACTGGAAGATAAGGCCAAAGGGCTCCTGGGGGATAAAAAGCCCTTAAACACATACAAATGACGCATAAACATTTTAACACTACTCCTAATGCTCAAGTGCCTTATAAATAGTTCTCCGAATAGAAGAGAACTCTACCTGCTACTTTAAGTCAGATTATAAAATATCTAAATTCCAGGAACAGCTTTCCTACCAACCAAACTAACACTCTGCCTAATTAGCAAATTAGCAGAAGAGACTGAGAAGGCAAGCTGGAATTACTCTTCTCCGTGCGAGGGCCTATTTGTGTGTCCAGTCACAGACTGTGAAGAGAATGGCTCAGCTGTACTGTTAAATATAATCCTCTGTATATCTAATATGTGTACTGTTCTGCGAGATACGATTCTTGGTAGCTGAATCCCAGAGGTCTCTATTCCAAACCAAGAATGACCAAACCCAAACTGTTAAAAATGATTTGAACACCCACAATGGAATCTTAAATCTCTTCAAACCCCAAGGCTTCCAACCCAATGCAGAAGCTCTTGGAGGCTCGTCCTCTGAACGACACCAATGGACAACTTCTTTGTTTTTTTTTTTTATGATGATGATGATGATGAAAACGGTACATTACTTTTGGCATCTCTAGATTTCAGATAGGCTTCAGCTGCCAATACATGTTTCACTCCCTATGTGGTGTTTCAGCGTTCTTTGGTTGACTTGGGTTTACTCAATCTAGTCCTGAACTGTCAAGTCAAAATGGTTTCAGCTCACGTCTTGTGACGAATAGGCTTTCAACCAGGGAGACTACCTGCCTTAGGCCCGCTGAGGCTGGATCAGGCCCATTAGGCCCGCTGAGGCTGGATCAGGCCCATCAGGCCCATTCTCCCTGCAAGTTGTGGATAAGCACTCTTCAGTAGCTCCAGTATAGGTTAAGTGTGAGGTTTGTGCATGAAAGTATCCTGTGAAGGTCTGGAGGCCTGCTGAGGATCAGCTATTGCTTTGCACTGAGTGCTACCAGGGTGTGCGCCTACCATCCAAACTGATCCAGGTGTAGCAGGTTAGAAAATGAACATACAAAAACAGCTAAATACTTAGTACTAAAGTACTAAATAATAAACAATTAAATAATAAATACTAAAGACTCAATACTAAAATGTTGACTTCATTATCAATACCTCCTTTCAGACCTACCCACCAGTACCAAAATGGTTCCAAAGCCGCACTAAGCACTGCCTTCCCTCTGGATAGCTGTGAAGTCCCGAGTGTGTCGCAGCAATGGTGAGGATTTCCATGAAGTCTACGTCATCTCAAAACAATAAGAAGCAAGAAGCGGAAGGATGGGAGTCCCCCCCCGGTGAAGTATCGATCACGTCAAAGCCCATCTTCAAACAAAGACGTTTGTCTACACCTACAGTAGCGAGTGTCCAGAGAAGCATTGGGTGTTGGGTGTTTTATTGAAAGGAAGGCCAAAATTTATTTCCAGCACCAAAAATCCTGAAATAAAGGCGCCATACCGTTTTCAAATTTGGGATAAGGGTGCACAACCCTAATCAGCTGTTCACTCCCTGGTGGGTCCCACCTGTGTTGCCTGGGATTCTATTCTTATTGCAAAAAAAAAAAAAAAAAAAAAGTACCAGTTCAGGGAGTTCAAAGGGAAATTTAGGTTTAATAGAAATTAGATTTTTGCAGCAAACTTCATGATAGTTTCAATGTAAATAAACATGGATGTTTGTACGAAAATTCACTGTCTGTATTAACTGTGTGCTGAAGCTGGACACCTGCATATTCATCAGTGAAAATGCATGATGGGGGATTTCAAAAAGAGGGCAGCAGGGCACAGAAATGTTAGGAGGAGGAGTTGATACCCATCATGGCCATTGACCTCCATGTTATTCCTGGCGGAGGTGCCTTCAGTGGGGGGTCTGTCTTATGTTCTTTCTCGCTGTCCTATAGAAGTCCTTAGGCTGGCCTTTTCATCCTTGGGTTAGAAGATCCATGCAGTTAATGTGGCAAATGTCATGATTTACACCATTTTTTTGTGTTTATGATAAACTGTTAGTTGGTTAGGTTTAAATAATCTGACTGCCAAATTTTTAAGATTTATTTTCATGTAGCTGCTTCATTTTAAATCAGTTGTGGTGTTGGCTAATGTACAACAATAAACACATAGATTAAAAGAGTTTGCCCAAATCAAACCAGTAGGCAAGAACTAAAATTTCAGCGTATTCTTTGCCCCCTCTTGTACATAATGAGGGCACTTTGATTTTTTTGAGGATGCTTGGAATGGGCAATCAATTCCGAAGAACTCTGAACCAGGTCACTGCAGGAATGAGAAAATCGTGAACGTGGGAGTGGAACGGTTAAGGTTAGGGGTAGGGTTAAACTTCAGCTTGTTGAAGGGCATGCAATGTTTTAAATTGCTGTGATTTAGAGCCGCACTTGAACTGTTCTACTTGCTTTGTGTAATTAATGTCTGCTTTATGCAGTGCTTTGGAATGTGGACCAAACAGAAGGTACTATAAATATATATAAAAATATATATATATATCTGCTCTCTATATATAAAATCTTAAGCCTAAAAGTGCAACGTTTTTATGTGACTTTTGTCACGCTTTAAATTGGGTTATTTTAAAACCTACATATATATGTTTGGTATCATTCTTTTCAGAATTTATCGAACTTTAATGTGATGTTGTTAGATTTTCAGATTCTTATTCCATTTTTAAATTATAAACTAAAATATCAAGAACTCACGTCCCACGAGTCAAGACTTTGTGCCAAGAGATTTAACTACGCCTGGGGCCGGAAATACAAAACAAAGAGTAGGACAGCTGCTGTACAGGCTTTTAAATGTTCGAAGCACTGTACGAGATGAGGATCATTTGACACGGCAACAGCAGCAGCAAGCCAGCAGCTGATCGAGCAAAGAGGAGGTAAAAAAATAAATAAATATTTCTTTGTCATTGTATCACCATTTAAAAGGGGGATTCAGAGGAGCGACTGCGTCTCCTTAGGGTGTGTTCAACCCCCCTCTTCACAACGTGAGCGGCAGAGACGCGAAGTGGCTGGTGCGTAGTGCAGGCCAGGGGGGTTGGCGAGCGAAGTGAGCAGGGGGGTAACCCCTTAGTGTATGTATATTTTATATATATATATTATATATATATAAAATCCAACATCTGTCTGTGTCTCTCTGTCCACTTTTCACTTTTCAGATAACTACTTGACGCATTTAGATCAGGTTTTTTTTCTATAATTTGCCTGAACATTCTGGTTGATTTTACGACTTCTCTCATCACACCAAGTATCAGTTTGCTTGCGGTACCGATTTATTCACCTGAATCCACGAGAGACACAGTGGGCCAAGGGGAGCCAAGTGGGGCCCTCCTCATTCACACACCAGCCTCTGTTTGAGTCGCTCTTCTTCTTGCCACGTGTTGAAGTGCACCTCGCCTCCACTTAGCTAGTGATACCCGTTTGTTCAGCTGACATCATCATCTATACAGATTAAGGAGTAACGTTTTACGTTTTTGCGAGAGACATCAGAGCTACGTGTGTTTTAGAGGGTGGCTGTTCATTGGCACAGATATCACAGCCACGTGCTTTTCTCCCCACACGCGTCACAGCTGAACCCGATCAGATACGGTGCCAACGTTTGACATTGAAGTGTACCTACCTTCTGCTTGGCCAGAATTAGTTTATTTTTTTAAATTGATTTTTAAAATTTGTCCTGTTTCACTACTATGTGGGCGGAGCCGTGGGGGACGGCTAGTGTGTGTACATGTATGTATATATAAAAAACTTGATGGTAATACTACACCTTGCAATGGATAACAGGATGTTCTGAAGTTCCTTCTGCATCTAGAATAAGCTAAAACTAAAGACTCCAGTCCAAAACACCATGAAGTCTGCATGTAATTTTTATTCTTCACCGTTTTCTTTGCATCCTCCTATTACCTTCCACAACTCATAAATAAGCAAGTGACGCAACTCCGAATTGGCCTGCTGTGACAGAGTGGGCGAAGGTGCCACGTGACAGACTGGCACACTGTTACAGCCGATTCTTACCTGCTGTTCTCCAGGGCACCGTGGAGTATGCCCACAAAGTAAGGGAGCTTGATTAAGACCCTCACACTGCAGCACTTTTAAACCGCTAACACAGGGTCATTTCATAGTGTGCCCTTAAATGGCCATGCTAGGGCAACAAAGTCTGTAAAGCAATAAATAAAATGCACTTTTTGTTAATACAACTACTGTAGCATTCAATTCCAAAACATTGAAAATTCAAGAAAGTGGAATGCAGGTACTGAGCCCATGTCGGCTTACGGCATAATCTTCAGTAACGACAGTTCATACCAAAAAAAACTAAGGGACGTCACAGCAGTGCAAGGACCTTGTCGCTCCACTACCAAGTGTTTCTATTGTGCTTGGTGTCAACAGCGCTTATCCATCAAACATTTTACCCCCCCACTCGGTTTCTTTCTCTCCCTCTTATAGTCATATTTATAGCACGGTATATAGAGGGCCATAAAACCATCTGTAATCAAAAGCCCATGGACCCTGCAGTGAAAGCAGCAGGTGGAACATCCGAATGTGGAGATAAAGACTACTAGTAATAAAATTATAAACTAGAAAGTTAAATCCATTAGCACAGTGGTGGAAATCACTATAGTATCAGGGATGACCCCAGAATTAATGACCACCAAATGCTATTAATAATCAATAATTAAAACAGTCCAAAAGCTTTAATAATAATAAAAAAAAAAAATGATTTGATGGTATGAAATTAGACTGCTTGATCAAAAGCAAAGAAAAACAAAACTGAGCTTAATACTGTACAATAGACCGAGATAGAACTAGTCTTCACGGAAATAACATTTAAAGCAAGGCACACAAATCATGCCCCCTACTGGCACAAACTTTCAAAATCTCAAACAATCCACTGGTCCATCAAAACTAACAGAAAATCCGCAGCAGGAGGAGAAGCTGGAGTGACCTTTACTAAAAAAGGTTTAACCTCAGGGTTAAGAAAGGTGTCCAGTAGCAAAAATAAAAGTAACAACAGTAAATGAGCGAGTGCACAACGTCATGATGAAGAAAAAAAATAAATGAAATAAAAATCAAGCTGCTCAAAAAGTAAAAGCAAAGAGAAACTCACCCTGAAATACACAATCTGAGTATAAGTGGAAAGTCAGACTTGACCAAAACTTTCAAATTTAGCGAGTGATTGGCACTCCAACTGCAGTAACAGAATGCAGAATTACACTTAAAAGATTGAATATATGGATTTAGTGAGAGCCAAAGCAAAACTTTAGATAGATAGATACTTTATTAATCCCAAGGGGAAATTCACATACTCCAGCAGCACCTTACTGATACAAAAATAAACAATATTAAATTAAAGATTGATAATGCAGGTAAAAACAGACAATAACTTTATATAATGTTAATGTTTACCCCCCTGGGTGGAATTGAAGAGTCGCATAGTAAAGACATTGTGTTTTTGGAAGTATGATAAAGTCTGCACAGCCAAAACTTTGACTCTGCTTTCAATTTTTCGGCACAGAAATAACCGTTACTTGCTTATTTTCTAACCCTGTATTGACAAAAAATGACCACTGTGTGTAATATTATGCATCATACAGTACTACAGTAACAGGCAATCATTCATTTGCACCCTTAATGAATCACAAATACTTTTTAAAAAAAATATATATTGAAGTTTACACATAAAAAAAAAAAGACAGCAAAAACTCCAAACACAAAGCCATGCAAAAATATTAATGCCATATTTATAACCTAATGTACGATATCAGAAATCTGTAAAATGTTAATCTGATTATCACATCAGTGTATGGGCCACAGGCCAAAAATGAGGAACCAAGTAACCAAGACCCTTTTGTTGGAACCAGAGATCAAAGCAGCCCCTGGCCCCTTCTTCCATGACGTACAACTTCTTTGAACCCACTTTCCACCCGAAAGAAGAGACTTCATTAAAAAATAAATAAATAAGTAAATAAAAAAAAAATTCAAGGACCCCATTTTATGGAGCAAAAATAATAAATGAAGGGCAGAGTGGAAACTATCAAAATGTAACTGAAAGTGAAAACTGCATTAAGGAAAAGAAATTATTGGATGGAAACAACATATCAGGAACTTTTTTGCCACTTGCTTAAAAGCAACACTACTCAACAAATGTTTAAATAAATGAAGCACACGGGCAGCTCGTGAAAAAATAATAATGAAGTTGTTTTAGTCGGGAAGGTGAGCCCATTCATTTGATGCCTATAGCTACAGGTAATAATAATTCTTTGCATTTATATAGCGCTTTTCTCACTACTCAAAGCGCTCAGCAATTGCAGGTTAAGGGCCTTGCTCAAGGGCCCAACAGAGCGGAGTCCCTATTGGCATTTACGGGATTCGAACCGGCAACCTTCCGATTGCCAGTGCTTATCCCTAGCCTCAGAGCCACCACTCCGCCTAGGTAGGCCTACCTCAGATTTTTATTTTTTTTAATTAAGTTACGTGCTTCATTGGATGCAAGTTAAAACGTTAGAATAACCAAACGCTGTATGCATACCTTGAGAAAACACCCAAAAAAAGGAAAGTTCTTCCATTAGGCACACAAAACCTGCCCTTGAGCTATTGGAGTAATAAAACGGAAACTAACAGGTTGTTTAACGAATTCCTTTGTAGTAGGCTTCAGTGATCCAAGGAGACATTAAGCATGATTTGGGGTAGCAGGAGGGGGGTGGAGTTTTAGAAGAAGAGGGGACAGCCAAATTTGAAACTGCTAGCGAGGGGATAGAGAAAGTGGGAAAATAGAATAATAAAGGAAAGCAAACTGGGCCTAACAAAAGCGAAACAATGCATCTGAAGGCACTGTTCAACAAATAGGGGGATACGTTAAGGAAAGAATCCGAGCCGTGTCTCTCTTCCAGTGGCAATCATACGCCCTCCTCTTCCTCCTTCGGAAAATTGGGTCTAAATGAATAAGTGGCACACGCATCACCCCGATCTGGACGATTACTGAGGAGGATACAGTTTAGGTTTTGCTACACAGGCCAAAACGCGATCGCATATTCAAGAAGCGCTTGCCGATTCTCTTCCCCTCCACCCTCCTCTTGGTGTCCCTTTTCTCTGACCTATTTTAAAATCCCTGAGCTCCAACTTTGCTTTCCGTCAGGCAGAGTTCTGCGCTTCAAGGCGCCCGCCCGACACCTGCCTCTAATGATACAAACACACAAGTGAAACGAGCAGACGGAGGTCCGTGTTAATGGCCCTCAGGGACACGGAATCGATCATCCCCAAATATTGCCGACGTCTAACGGGTCTCTTTGGGGTAAAAAAAAAAAGGGGGGGGGAGGTGAGGGGCGTCAATCAATCCAAATCGACTCGTACAGATATAAATATAAATGGCGGGTTGGGATTCTTATAGCGTTCAACTAAAAGCTTAAAAAAAATAATAATCGCCACAACTGGTGGAAAAATCTAGCGCTACCCTATGAATCCTAATACAGCTAAAGCCCCTTTTCCAAAGCCAAAAAGGCTTGGAAATAGAAAATGGATTGTTAGCATACTCCTTGGATTAATTTTAACTTTAAAAGAGCAGCCAAGAAATTCCCATCGTTAAAAGTCAGACGGTTTCTAAGTAACATCACAGCGCCCAAAATAAACGTGTTATGTGGTTCTTTTTTTAAGTGTGTGTGTGTGTGTGAGTGAGAGAGAGTGAGTGATCGTGTGACTTAGAATGAAATCAAAGTTTAACAAACACCTCACCAAAATGCAGAATTTCACACGTTCTGGGGAAACACAAAATAAAGGATCGAATTCAGCACTGTATATATTCACTTAACGGAGAGGGAGAGAATGTTGGTGAATAAGACACAGACGTGTCAAACGTGTGTATACTGTACCCCATACATACACAGTTCCCTATACATATTACTGGAGAGGAGTATACGTTTGGATGTCCGTATCGATAATAACTTACACTTATAGGAATTCATGAAAAAATATAACGTTAATTCAGTGTTCAGCAAAGGTGTCCTGGTGGCCGGCAGTTGTCACAAGATATTAAAAAGAAAACAAAAAAAAATTAGGGGAGCGATCACTTGCTCTTCCACAGTTTTATTTCACTGAGTATTTACGAAAATGGGAGCAACTGCGCCAATCCAATTTCAATCAATTTTATTCATTTGTGAAGGGTTAAAAAAAAAAAAAAAACCTCCACACTATTTTTATCCTTCACCCCCCAACCCCCCGTAAGACAGAAACAACAATATGACCGTGAAACAAACGGCCAAACAGAAGGCGTTAGACATCCGTTTTTATTACGGCGTACCCGTGAGGTCGATGATTTACACTCCTCGCTCGCTCGATCGCTCCCTCGCACTCCCTCCTTCCTTCGCACGCTCCCCTGGTAAAGTTTGACGGCGTACGCCCGAGTGAAACTCGCCCTTCGGAATGATCGTGCACCGGTTCACGGTGCCCGAGCTACTGGTGACGATCAGGACCCTCCTCCGCCTCCTCCCCCTGTAGGCACATCTCTGCGGGGCCTGTGCTCTTGCCTTTTTTTTTTTTCTTTCGTTAAGTTAGCGGTAACCCGTTGGGCCCGGGGCCCTGCGACAACAAAGGCCCCTCTCAATTAGCTTAGTCGGCGCACTGCGAGAAAAGCAACACGGCGGGATCGCGACCCCCCCCCCCCCCATGGCGCCCCCACTTATTCTTCATCTCCCAGACTAATCCAAGTAGCCAGAGAAGCCCGACACACACAGAGATCCATACATCCATTCACGCATACACCTTATCCCAAATGCACCTGCAGACAAGAGGAAAGTCTGTATGTCCTTACCCGGATCCATGCAGCCGAATGACATTTTAATCGAAGGGGTGGGAGATCGGGGGGGTTAGTGTGTCCCACTTGTCTTTTTTTCTCTCTTGATTTCTGTATTGTTAATTTTTGTATCCAAAGCGGCAGGGAGGTTGGACGTAAAATACAAGATCCCCCTTCTCCTTCAATTCTCTCCCTATCTCCAAATAGAGCACTTTAAACAGTCGGGAGGAGGAGGAGGCTGCCGAGCAGTAAGACGGCCAGGCAAGACCAATCAATCCCGGAACCTCTGCCACATAGACAGCAGGAGGAGGAAGAAGGAGAAACAATCAAGTAACAAAGATCGGGGAAAGCTAAAATGACAAGCTGATCGAGCCTCTCTTGTGAAGGTTTGGTGTGGTAGCCTCCTCTGGATAAAAGACAAAATCCATCCACTGACTGAATCTCCAGCGATACTTTGGTATTTATATGTTTAAAAAATAAATCATCCACAGCGATCTTCACGGATTCTCTCCTCGTCTTCTTATACTCTGCAGTGACTCAGGTTCTGATGTTTCGGTGGGATGAACTCGGCAAGAGAAATCCGTTTTATAAAATGAAAAGAGAAAAAAAAAAAGCAAACGGCAGTTGATTATTCACCCTGGTGCTTTTTTTTTTTTTAAGAAGGCAAGAAAAGCCAAGGGCAATCACATGACGGTATTACTAGCCAAACAGCAAAGAGTGAAATTGTCTTGCGCTGCCTCTAATTAGCTTAAATAGCTATACCGCTGCCGCGACGACTACAAGGGATTTTTCCACTTCTGCGCGGCTTGTGGAGAGACCTTGTGCTGGCTGTCCGATCAAAACCCCTCCTTCAAGTAGCCGTTTCTACCTTTTTTTTTTTTTGGCTCCCCCTCTCCATCCACCCCCTTTTTTCACGCTCTTGGGTTATCCGATACTTGACGTTTACGGACTGGAGAGCAAAATATACTGCCCTCAGCCAGAAAGGTTTCTGATAGCCCACTCTCTCTCCCTTTCTTCTTCTTTTTCATCTTTTTCTCCTCCTCCATCGGGAAAGTCTGATCCCCCCGCCCCCCTTCACCGCCTTCTTTTTCCACCGTTTTCCGACAGAACAAGACCACCTCCCTCTGCATGGATGGGAGTCAATTCCGTAACCATACTGGTTCCCATGGTGACCGAACAAAAGCATTTTTTTCCATGGTGGTGGAATTTCTACCAACTCTGGGTTTTAGTGAGCCGTGTCTTAGTGTCGAATCGAAAAAAAAGAAAAACAACAAAAAAAAAGAAAAAAAAAACGGGGGAGGGGACGTTGCCAGTGTTGTCGCTCTTTATTGTGTTTCTCGTGCAGTTTTTACGTGTCATTGATGGTGTGACGACTGCCTTCTCTGTTCAGCTGCTTCAGTTCCAAACTATGAACTTCAATTGGATGCATTCTCTTTTTTTTTTTTTTTTTTTTTAGCTTCGGGGAGATTCCCTACTCCTAAAAATTAACCCCACGGCTTGATGTGTTTATTTTTGTTGTTTTGTTTATTAATATTTATTTAACAATTATATTAAATCATGCAAAGGAAAGAGCTATGTCCTTGACGCAGTTTAGCAAAAATAATCCCTCTTGTCCTTGCCCTCGTTAGCACGAAACTGGGCAGGGCAAAAAATAAATAAATAAACGTTTGAACAAGGGACAGCTTTGATGTTGAGGTGGGCAAACCCTGTGACAAATCTGAGAATCAGAATAAACGGATCAGAATAGTATAGTGTGGGATTACCAGACATTCTCTGTAATAACCTACAGTATTTGCTACTTGTTAATACTACTAAAATAATAATAATGATATTATTATTATTATTATTTTCACAGGTGATCCTAAACTAGGTAAGTAGGTTAGAAAATGAATGGGCTACCCACTGTGTACTTACTTTCTGCAGCCACTTGATTCAGAATTATGAATAGCCGCGCGTATCGCAGCACCGTAGGCCCCAAAAAGTAGCCCTCTATGAAGTGACACTTTAAAGGCACCAAATAAACTAACACGTGTTTTTTGTTTTTTTTTTTTGCGATGCACACTGGAATTCTCAAAGAAATACACGAAACAGACAAGTACAGAAACAGCAATGAGCAACTCAAATTAGAAGCCAAGACCTATGGACCTGCGACGCAACACGTATTAATAATAAACCCATCTATCCATCAGTCCATTTTCTTACTCGGCTTTATCTTGAGTAGGGTCGTGTGGGGCAGCTGCTGCCTGCTCCAGCACTGGGCGCAAGGCAGGGACGGCAGGCAATTGCGGTCTAATAATAATAATAATAACAGCATAGTATTGGGCGCAAGGCAAGGAACAGAGCACTACTGACCATTTCAGTGCGGTACAAAATAATTCCACAGTCCAAAGGTATGCACGTTTGTTAGATTGGCAGTGGTACATTGAGCAGATGAGTGTGAATGCGTTCACCCAGCGAAGGCTGGCGCCCTGTCCAAAGATTGTGCCTGCCCTGCGCACTATAAGTGCTGGGATGGGCTCCAGCTTCTCCGCTGACCTACTCAGAATAAAGAGGATCTGGAAGATTGATTCATGATGATTATTATTATCATCTTTATTATTATTATTAGTAGTAGTATAATTTTAAAATGTCAGTTTCGCATGTTTGGAAGTTTGCTTTGAAAGAAAACAAATGATTAACGATTTCTATTGTTAGCGATTGGTGAGTTATTCGCGATGGGTCTTTCCTGCCTAGCACTCCGACAGACGTAATGCATGGTTGAGAAAATCGAATTACACATCCATCCATTTTCGGAACTCACTTTTTTTCCAGTTAAAAAGGTCCCGCAGTCGTTTCCAGCAATGGATGGGAGGAATGAACGATGACATGTGCCGATCCTTTCCACCGTATAGGGTGCGCACCGCTAAACGTGCGACACGTCTAAATGTGCTCCAGAGGGGGCAGTGTCTTGAAAGGTAGGAGCGAACAAGGATTTATTTATTTTAGAATGTGTCGGGATACTTGACTAAGCTCTGGACTTGAAAAATGGTTATGATGACATTTACATATTTGGCCGACGCCATTATCCAAAGCGACTTGCACCATCGGATATACAATTGTTTGTTTTGGGGTTTTTTTTGCCTTTTCCCAATTGGAGCACTAGCAGGTCAAGTGACTTGCTCATGGTCACACAATGTTAGTGGTGGGATTCAAACCCGCAACCTGCGGGTCTTAAGTCCAAAGCCTTAACCACTGCACCACATGATGACACTACTGCTACTGCTCATTAATTTTAATCATCATCATCATCATAATGCTACTTTTACAGCCAGAGGCCTGGAAAGATGTTTGAAGTATAGGAGGTGCAGATAGAAGTGAAATCATTATATTCTAGGTCATACGTAACTATTTGTTTTAAATTATTATACTTTGACTATCATTTTGTCAAAGAAGGATATTAGAATCGACTTTATTCTCATTGAAGTACCATGACAAGGAAATACAAGTTTTGCATCTAACCAGAAGTGCAAATAAAAGTTAACTGTAAGTAATCAGTAAAAAGTTATTCAGCAGTGAGGGATTTATAAAGGCAAGAGTAAGTCAATGTACAGAAAGATTAGTGAGAGTTAAAATCTGAAAACAGTTTAAATAAAGTGTGCAGACAGTTGTATAGATACAAGTACAGAAGAGCCTTGATAATAATAATATTAATTCTATAGTTCTGAGGTATAAATAATTCAAGACTATAGTGTGCCTCGCAGTTAGGAGACCTGGGTTCGCTTCCCGGGTCCTCCCTGCATGGAGTTTGCATGTTCTCCCCGTGTCTGCATGGGTTTCCTCAGTTTCCACAGTTTATACTGTGATTTAACTTGGGGCGCCATGGAAAAATCTTGAAACAATAAGTGTGCCGTGAACAGAAAAAGTTTGGGAACCGCTGGTCTACATAGATAACAACCAGCAGGTTCAGGACACAAACCCAAGAAGATGAATCTGTGACACAACAGCTCTTACCAGTGCACCACCATTCTGCCAAAATATATGATGGTGTATAATTATAGCCTAGGAGACCCGGGTTCACTTTCTGGGTCCTCCCTGCGTGGAGTTTGCATGTTCTCCCCGTGTCTGCATGGGTTTCCTCCCACAGTCCAAAGACATGCAGGTTAGGTGCATTGGCGATTCTAAATTGTCCCTAGTGTGTGGTTGGTGTGTGTGTGTGCGCGCCCTGCGGTGGGCTGGCGCCCTAATCGGGGTTTGTTTCTTGCTTTGTGCCCTGTGTTGGCTGGGATTGGCTCCAGCAGACCCCCGTGACCCTGTAGTTAGGATATAGCGGGTTGGATAATGCCACATCCCGGTCTGACTCGGAATTACCCATACTCAAGCCCTTTAGCTGCCTCCCATGGGCACGTGTGTGACACTGTTTAAATTGTACATCCGCTTCCCCATATGTGAGCGGCAGATCCGCGAAGTGGTTAGCGTGTAGCACCTGCACGGGGGTTGATGAGCGAAGCGAGCAGGGGGCAGAGCCTCCTAGTGATATTATAAGAATTACTTACTTAATGCTTTGGAATGCTTTTTTTTGTGTCCGGCACCTCCTGATTCACCGGTAGCTAGAAGCTTTTAATGCGTGATACTGAGGTTCTACCTATCTATCTATCTATCTATCTATCTATCTATCTATCTATCTATCTATCTATCTATCTATCTATCTATCTATCTATCTATCCAGTCTGACAGAACTTCAGAGAAATATCAGAAAACCCCATAATGCCGGTGTGTGAAGCTTGTTGTGTCAGACCCATGAAGACTCTAGGCTGTAATCATTGCCAGATGGGCTTCACCAAAGTACTGAGTAGAGGGTCTGAAAACTTGTGTCAAAGTGATATTTATTTATTTATTTATTTTTAATTTTCAAAAATTCCTACAATCCTGTTTTTATTTTGTCATTTTAGGGTATTGAGTGTTGCTTGATGAGGGAAAAAATTAATTTAAATGAGTTTAGTATTAGGCTGCAACATTACAAAATGTAAAAAAAGTGAAGGGGTCTGAATCCTTTCTGAATCTACAATACCTGTCAGATTCAGCTTTATCTATCTATCTATCTATCTATCTATCTATCTATCTATCTATCTATCTATCTATCTATCTATCTATCTATCTATCTATCTATCTATCTATCTATCTATGTACACCTTAATAGAAGGATAAGTGTCTGTGTATTTGTGTGTCCATCTGGTTGCTATGTCTCTGTCACTCCAACAGATGGCGCATCACAAACCTTTGCAGTGATAAAATGCCTTGCATTTTTCACTCACAGCTGGTGCGTCACATATATTTGTGGAAGTGTATTTTATTACTACAAATGTTTGTGATGTGTCATCTGTTGAAATTACAAATGCAAGGCACTTTATTACTACATGTATTACAGAATATATTCCAGTAGATGGTGCACTACAAGCAGTGACACCCCCAACCCTGGACACAACTGACAAGAACACAGTCACAGGCTCAAATACAATAGTTATATTTATTTCAAATACCTTTACAGGTACTTGAAAATGTTTCCCACAGCACAATATGCATAGGAACAGTGAATTCTTCTTCTTTCTTTTATTCCTCTTTGCTCCTCTTCCTCCACACAAGTGTTGTCCTCTGCCTCCTGACTCCGAATCCCTGAGGCTTTATTACGTTTTGTAGCAGCATTTGCCAATCATTTCTTAAGAGCGTTTTGTGAATGTATTAAGTCACAAAACTTAGCAAGGCAAGTTTAACACTGTAACATTATAATCATATTACAGTGTATGTATTAAGTTGTGATATGGTCAAATATAAATAATATAATATATTTAACTAGAGAGTACTTTTAGATATTAGCTGGTTAAACACACATACCATGTAAATAGCTTTAAGGAGATTCTCACTACAATACAAATATAGAAATAGTAAACTCTCTTTTGTTATCGAAGTTGTACACTCGACTAATTTATGGCATTTGGCTTTTTTAGTAAAATGCAGCCACATGTATTTATTTATGCTCAGTATCCATATCTGCCTTTAGATGCACACATCACCCTGCACCAAAACTCTCCACTTCATACCTCCAGTCACAGGTCCTTGAAAAACATCACTGGGTCAAGGGGTCTGCCACTGGAGGTCTTCAGCCAAACTCAATTGAGTTTCTAAGTAAGCACCCCAGGAGTTTGAAGTGGTCATACCACAAACACATTTCCAATGCTCAGCCCCTAGATGTTGCTCTGTACTCCTTTGTCCTGTTCACAGTTTCAGGGGAGTGACGTCTTTTTCAATTGTATCAGTTGTAAGACAGAAACCAACTAGATGGGACACCAGGCTGTCGCATGAAACACTCATCCACACTGTTACATAGAGAATGGCATCGACACGCTTGTGCCACAATTTTTTCTTTATTCAGCAAAAAAAGTAAAGCAAAACCAGAAAATTCTGTTTCATCCTTCCAGCTTTCTCTGCCCTGCCACATCCACATCCAGCTGGAGGCCACAACTCTCATCCCATTATACTAACGCCTTGTATATGACCTGATCCTAAATCCAAGATGGAAGGGGGCTCGTGGTCCTACATGGGTACTGAACTGTGGACGAAACCTGAGGAACTTGCTGCAGGCACACAATTCTGTCTCCAATCATTGACTCGGACTGCTGTTCCTTTAAGTTATATAGTAATGGCCTCTGGTGAATCTGATTTAGTTCTGTGACTATTTGCATGACATCTGAAACCATCATAACAAGTGTAACGTCTTTATTACAAATGAGGACTTCACCCTGCTGGTGCAAAGACAATGCCAGTTGTTCTCCAAGCCCCACCCGCCTCCTTTAGCAATAGCACATTTGTCCTTCTGCTCTAATTGAAGTACACGGGTATATGCCCCCATTGACTGATGACAAATGACTCTTTCTGAGTGTGACAGTGGGTGCTGAAGAAAGCTCATCTGAATGGAGGGTCACTTATCTACCCAGCATCAGGGTTGCTGGTGATGCCTCAATTGTTTTTATTTTTTAGATGCCTGGAAATGCAGAAGAGTTTGGCAGGGAGCTCCCTCAAACTGTCATCCTTGTCCATTCATGCCCCCTTTCTAATTATATGGTGTAATGGAGATGTTGGATGCCATCATTTGATGGTCAGTGATAAAAAGTGTCAACCACTTTAATGTCCTTACCTGCCAAAGAGTTGGTGAAGTCAGTTGAAATAAACTAGGGTCAAGTTTTACTAAGTTTTAATAGTCTGATAGGCCACAATGGTGAAAGAAGTTATGTGAATTTCCCATTGGGATTAATAAAGTATCTATCTATCTATCTATCTATCTATCTATCTATCTATCTATCTATCTATCTATCTATCTATCTATCTATCTATCTATCTATCTATCTATCTAAGAAGTAACACAGTTCTTTAATAATGAACTGGGTGGGACAGTTAAAGTGGTGCTACTTCATTCTACTTTGAATGGTGGACTTACACCATCAGGTTGTAGTGGGTGTGGGCCAGGGCCTCCTACAGTTCACCATAAATATCCACCTAAATGTGACTCCAGGGTAGAAGTGGCCACTGAAAAGGGAAATCACTAATGCTGGTGGACTATTCAGTGATTTGTCACTGAATAGACAGGCACTACAGTCCTTATTGAATAGCTCATTATCTCAGTCTAGCTTAGGCCACCCGATCATATCCCTATTTCAGGTTTATGGTATTCATAATGGCTCTCGTGTGCAATTTGCAAAGCTTTTGGGCTTAGTGCTTTTTTCCATGATAGCCCTGACAATGCAGATTCAGTAGAACAACTCCTCATTTACTCTGTAGTTAGGAATCAGTTCCAGTTCTACTGTGAGTGGATCCATTATCCTAATAAAATGAAAGAGTGAGTTGGCAAACAATAAGTTGTCGTGAGATGCTTGACACAGCAGGTCCAAGGAAATAACTGGGGAGTGAGGAGCGTGACGAATTAACACTGGGAATGGCTCAGTGTCGGAAATTTGTTTTACAGCAGGAAGTCAGCTTATTGTGTCAACATGCATTTCAAAAACTGCATTTTTGAAAGCCAGAGACCCTGAAATGGTGCAACTCCAACTCTCTTTTTGTATATTTCAGCACAGCTTTAACAACCATTTTTTTGAAATGTTTTTTTTTTTATATTACTTTTTTAATGTAGTAAATCTTCACAATTCTTAACCCACTTAACCTCCAATTCAGGGTCACAAGAAACTGATGCCCATCTCAGCAGAACTGGGGACAAGGTGAGGGTGGGAACCAGCCCATCACTGGGTACCAACCCATGGACACTCATGGTCATTCATACTGGGCCAGTTTAGGATGGCCAAACAATCTAATATATAATGCACCTCTATAAATACATTAAAAAATAAACATGGGGTGAATATGTTATCTATCTATCTATCTATCTATCTATCTATCTATCTATCTATCTATCTATCTATCTATCTATCTATCTATCTATCTATCTATCTATCTATCTATCTATCTGACAGGTGGCGCAGTGGTAGTGCTGCTGCTTTGCAGTAAGGAGACTGTGGAAGATTGTGAGTTCGGTTCCTCCCTGTGTGGATAGTGCTTTGAGTACTGAGAAAAGCGCTATATAAATGTAATGAATTATTATTATTATTATTATCTATCTATCTATCTATCTATCTATCTATCTATCTATCTATCTATCTATCTATCTATCTATCTATCTATCTATCTACAGTGCATCCAGAAGGTATTCACAGCGCATCACTTTTTCCACATTTTGTTATGTTACAGCCTTATTCCAAAATGGATTAAATTCATTTTTTTCCTCAGAATTCTACACACAACACCCCATAATGACAACGTGAAAAAAAGTTTACTTGAGGTTTTTGCAAATTTATTAAAAATAAAAAAATTGAGAAAGCACATGTACATAAGTATTCACAGCCTTTGCCATGAAGCTCAAAATTGAGCTCAGGTGCATCCTGTTTCCCCTGATCATCCTTGAGATGTTTCTGCAGCTTCATTGGAGTCCACCTGTGGTAAATTCAGTTGGTTGGACATGATTTGGAAAGGCACACACCTGTCTATATAAGGTCGCACAGTTGACAGTTCATGTCAGAGCACAAACCAAGCATGAAGTCAAAGGAATTGTCTGTAGACCTCCGAGACAGGATTGTCTCGAGGCACAAATCTGGGGAAGGTTACGGAAACATTTCTGCTGCTTTGAAGGTCCCAATGAGGACAGTGGCCTCCATCATCCGTAAGTGGAAGAAGTTCGAAACCACCAGGACTCTTCCTAGAGCTGGCCGGCCATCTAAACTGAGCAATCGGGGAAGAAGGGCCTTAGTCAGGGAGGTGACCAAGAACCCGATGATCACTCTGTCAGAGCTCCAGAGGTCCTCTGTGGAGAGAGGAGAACCTTCCAGAAGGACAACCATCTCTGCAGCAATCCACCAATCAGGCCTGTATGGTAGAGTGGCCAGACGGAAGCCACTCCTTAGTAAAAGGCACATGGCAGCCCGCCTGGAGTTTGCCAAAAGGCACCTGAAGGGCTCTCAGACCATGAGAAAGAAAATTCTCTGGTCTGATGAGACAAAGATTGAACTCTTTGGTGTGAATGCCAGGCGCCATGTTTGGAGGAAACCAGGCACTGCTCATCACCAGGCCAATACCATCCCTACAGTGAAGCATGATGGTGGCAGCATCATGCTGTGGGGATGTTTTTCAGCAGCAGGAACCGGGAGACTAGTCGGGATAAAGGGAAAGATGACTGCAGCAATGTACAGAGACATCCTGGATGATAACCTGCTCCAGAGCGCTCTTGACCTCAGACTGGGGCGACGGTTCATCTTTCAGCAGGACAACGACCCCAAGCACACAGCCAAGATATCAAAGGAGTGGCTTCAGGACAACTCTGTGAATGTCCTTGAGTGGCCCAGCCAGAGGCCAGACTTGAATCCGATTGAACATCTCTGGAGAGATCTTAAAATGGCTGTGCACCGACGCTTCCCATCCAACCTGATGGAGCTTGAGAGGTGCTGCAAAGAGGAATGGGCGAAACTGGCCGAGGATAGGTGTGCCAAGCTTGTGGCATCATATTCAACAAGACTTGAGGCTGGAATTGCTGCCAAAGGTGCATCGACAAAGTATTGAGCAAAGGCTGTGAATACTTCTGTACATGGGATTTCTCAATTTTTTTATTTTTAATAAGTTTGCAAAAATCTCAAATTAACTTTTTTCACGTTGTCATTATGGGGTGTTGTGTGTAGAATTCTGAGGAAAAAAATGAATTTAATCCATTTTGGAATAAGGTTGTAACATAAGAAAATGTGGAAAAAGTGATGTGCTGTGAATACTTTCCGGATGCACTATCTATCTATCTATCTATCTATCTATCTATCTATCTATCTATCTATCTATCTATCTATCTATCTATCTATCTATCTATCTATCTATCTATCTAAGATAGTTTGAAAATTGTAATATGAAGAACTGGGGTATTATTGGAATGTGGCAAACCATCCATCTTGAAAGTGACAGTGAGGCATTAAGAATTTCCCAAAACCTCAAGTTATAAAAACTTGCCTCCCTTTGTCTTTCTTTCTTTCTTTCTTTCTTTCTTTCTTTCTTTCTTTCTTTCTTTCTTTCTTTTCCCCTCACAAGGCCGTGAATTTCGTAGCCATTGCTTTAACCCTGCACAAACTGGGCCGTGTATTCCCCAATGAATATTGATCTGGCACCGGACAATTTGCTGTGTAGCCGTGTGGTCAGTGCTGCTACATATTAGGACCAGACCACAAGTATTTGTTCATTTTGTCTGCTACAAGATCTTTAAGCTAATCAGCTGGAATAACAGAAGAAACCCTTTATAGCTTCATACATTTGCTCTTCAGTAGGAGGCTATTTACCCTGAAACACTCAGTCAGAGTAGAGGAAAGCTTCCCAATATACCAACATTCAATTTCTAATTATTTTAACGTATTTACTTTTAAACTTTTCACATTCCATGTCTTGTTTTTAACAGAGGTGAACTGGTGATAAAATAAAACACGCACACACATTTTTTGTTTTCTTTAAGCAAGAGGCACAGCATTTATCAGATTGACATTTGTTTCTATTACTCAGCCTAAAATTATCTTTTGTAACCGGTTGAGTTATGCAGTACCATTCTCCATTTGGCAGTGCAGGGTTGATATTTTGAAGCTCAGGTTAGGATTGGAATCGCTTAGTCCTGGCTCTGTGAGCAATCTAAATTATGTGTAAGCATGAGAGGGTCATCTAGGGGTTGAGTTGGAATGTGAATTCAAAGCAGAGCTGTAAGAATTTGCTGTTTGGAAAATCAGTTGAACAAATTTTTAATGCTTTAAGTTGATTTTCAAATTCTATAAATACCTTTTTTTTTAATTAAAATGACTGGTAATGTGGAAACATTCCAGGAACAAAAGCCAGTAAAGTTGGGATGTGAAATATCAAGGAAGAATGGTTGTCAGATTTAAAATTTTGCAAGCCATATCATAATGAATGCCTGTAGGAGACTGAGCTTTAGAGTAGAAGTGAAGAAAGAAAATCCAAACCTTTTCTATTCCAGTCCTCCAACATGGAAATGAACTCTTGGATATCTGGACAACTATTAAACAATGTCAATGTGGCTTGAAATAAAGCCATCAAATGTATTTTTTGGTCACATTTTTATCAGTACAGCAAGCCTATCTTCATAGCATAAGGAGCAAAACAGAAGGTAAACTTGAATTAGAGGATAGTCCATGACAGGACACTCACTCGCAGGGAAGCAGTTAACATAATCTATCTATCTATCTATCTATCTATCTATCTATCTATCTATCTATCTATCTATCTATCTATCTATCTATCTATCTATCTAGCAACTCAAGTTTGTTGTCATGTGTGCATAATATAATTAAATTTAGACTTGCATGTCTCATCGTAACAGCTGACAAAAATACAATAAATGAATAAAGTATCCATCCATCCATCCCACTATATCCTAACTACAGGGTCACGGGGGTCTGCTGGAGCCAATTCCAGCCAACACAGGAAACAAATCCCGGGCAGCCCACCACAGGGCACACACACCCACACACCAAGCACATACTAGGGACAATTTAGGATCATCTATGCACCTAACCTGCATGTTTTTGGACTGTGGGAGGAAACCCATGCAGACACGGGGAGAACATGCAAACTTCAAGCAGGAAGGACTCGTAAAGCGAACCCAGGTCTCCTTACTGCGAGGCAGCAGCGCTGCCACTGCGCCACCGTGCCACCCTAAAGTTTAACAGTTTAACATCTGTGGCAGAGCGAAGGGCGCTCAGCAGGCTCCTATCAATTATGGAGAATCCACTGCATCCACTAAATAATGTCATCTCCAGACAGAAGAGCAGCTTCAGCGACAGACTGCTGTCACTGTCCTGCTCCACTGACAGATTGAGGAGATCGTTCCTCCCCCAAACTATGCGACTCTTTAATTCCACCAGGGGGGGTAAACGTTAATATTTAACATTATACATAGTTATTGTCTGTTTTTTTTTTTTCACCTGTATTATTATCATTCTTTAATTTAATATTATTTATTGTATCAGTATGCTGCTGCTGAAGAATGTGAATTTCCCATTGGGATTAATAAAGTATCTATCTATCTATCTATCTATAAAGTATCCACAACATACAAAATATTTGCAATATATATTTGCAAATAAACACACTTTATTTGTAATATTTGAATTCTTATGCTTGACTGTTCAGCAACCTTGAGACTTACTCGTGTGGCAAGATGTTGTGTCTTGATCTCCTGGTGCGAGTGCCAATGTTCCTGTATCATTTATTAGAGGGGAGGACTGAGAAAAGCAACTCTGCAGGATGGCTGAGGTCTGTAATAATCTTGTTTCCTTTTCTAAAACATTGAGTGTTGTATGAGGGGGAGTCAAGCTGAAGTTAGAAAATGGCATTTATTAGAAAATGGCACGAACCTTCAAAAAACTCTGCCCTTCTCAATGCATTTGCTCCACCTGCCTAGAAGTGCCTGGATTCCAGCAGAATAAAATGTTTGTCTTTTCCTTGCCATCACTCATGCCCCCGAATTATTGTTAAACACTACATGCCGAGGGGTCCTACAGTCACTAGAGCAACTTATTGTGACCTGCTGGAGACCAATGTCTCCAATAGCCTGCTATTCGATCCGAGTGGTGGGGACTGCTGTCTCAAGGAGTCCTTTTGCTGTATGACAATGACACACACACTGCTAAGAACACCAAGGCTTGTCTGGAGCAACTGAAGTGTGAGGTATTGCCACATCCTCCTTATTCACCACTATGTGATTTCCACCTTTTTGAACCGCTAAAAAAACATCTGGGGGTGGTCATCGATTCAAGACAGATGATGACTTGAAGAAAGCGGCACACAAGTGGTGGCGAGGACAAGATAAAATCTTTTATTCTGCTGGAATCCAGGCAGGTGGCTCAAGTGCATTGAGAAGGGTGGAGGCCACATTGAGAAATGACGTGATCAGTTTCGTGACGGTTCATTCCATTTCCTAATAAATCCCATTTTCTAACTTTAGCTTGACTCCCCCTCATAAACATCTTGAAGAGATGGAAGCTGGGTGCCGGTAATATTTTGTGCCAGCTTCACCAGTCTCTGTGGTGCTTTACTATCTTGAGCCAAGCAGATGCTGTAGCAGGATGTTGTACTGCCAGTGAGGATGGACTCCTGTGTTTGCACCTGTAGAAGTTTGTGAGACCAGATGGAGAAATGTAAGCGTCTGAGGAAGCAGAGTTGCTGGGGAACAATTCTGATAAGAAACAAAATGTGTTGTACCCACTTTGACTTATCAGTGGTAGCCCCTTCGAGTAATTATTTAAAGCTGCTCACCCTTTGAACATTATCTCCTCCAATAAAGATGGCAGATGTCTCCTGCTTTCTGAAGTCTATGACTAGATTCTTTGTTTTGCTGACATTGAGAGTAAAATTATTGTCCTGTCCTGTCCTCTTCTCTATAAGCCCTCTCATCGTTGTTGGTGATCAGTCCTATGATAGATAGATAGATAGATAGATAGATAGATAGATAGATAGATAGATAGATAGATAGATAGATAGATAGATAGATAGATAGATAGATAGATAGATAGATAGATAGATAGATAGATAGATAGATAGATAGATAGATAGATATTCTTGCTTGTTATGTACTTCTGCCCCATGTAATAAATCATTGCATGTCTCAAGAACACCTCAAATTAGGGCAGCTTACGCTATCTATCTATCTATCTATCTATCTATCTATCTATCTATCTATCTATCTATCTATCTATCTATCTATCTATCTATCTATCTATCTATCTATCTATCTATCTATCTATCTATCTATCTATCTATCTATCTATCTATCTATCTATCCAGAATTCTTTGAATGATGTACAACAAAATCATGCAAGCCAGAAGGATCAAGGTGGCTCATGCAAGCCAGGGTCTGCTCTGCAGGTTTCTGGTCTTCTTGGGGAGATTGAGATCTTCAGGAGATGCTAGGAGACTGCAGTCATTGAAGGTAAAGGTGGTTTATAAGTCACTCCTATTAGATTCACAGTCTTATATTGTAGTATTTCAAGTACTGTTTGTAAAAAGGTAATATCACGCAAGAACTCTCTAGAAAGGGTTTCTTTTCCTGTACAATTCACCAGCCACTCAGACATCTCCTGTAAAACAATTCATATAGTGTACATGTAGTCCTTGCTGGCATTTAACAGTCCTGTGCTATTTAGTGATTTTAAAAATCAAAAGTCACTTAGTTAGATGCTCCTTATAGGCCTGTTCTGGAGAAAAACAGGTATAGAAGTAGATGAATGGACTTTTAGATGATTTGTTTAAGTGTGCAGTGCACCGGTGCAGAGAAAGTGGTTGAATGTGAGTAATGGTAATATAAAAATATTTGCTTAACGATTTAGGGCTGTAAGAAGAAGCCTTCAAAGCTTTTAGGTTTTATATATATTTTTAGAATAAAACCTTTTATTACATGGACAAATGTACTCTCTTTTTATGTATCTTACACACATAGGTTTTCTGAGGCAATGAAAACTGGCATAACAAAGAGCTGGACCACTTAACTGCCATATGCAAACTAAATGTATATACTGTATATATATAGCACTGATAGCACTGAGTTCATTTATTTAGCTGGTATTATTTTTCTTTTATTCTACATTCAGAAAAGCACAACAGCATGATTTTTACATTTATAAAACATTTGGAAATATTTCTGCTTTTGCTATTGATTTAAATGCTTAAGTCTCTTTTGTTGATTTCATTATATTTTCCCCTTTGTTGTATCTTATTAATGACAATTAAAAACGAGCAGATCAGACACACTGGCAAACAACACGGAATAATCAAAGGCTGCAACTACTTTAGCATCAGACCCACTAGTTAGTAAATAATGGATTAATTAAACAATTAGAACACCTAGAAAAGTAGAATAAAAATCAAGATGAAAATATTGTTAAACAAAAAAAATACATTATTCCCATATACCTGCTTGGTAAATTTTAATATATATATATATATACAGTATATACTGTATATATTTTTTACCAAATTTAGTTCTCTAATTTCTATATTGTTCCCAAAACACAGAACTTGGAAAATGACACATCCCTTAATTAGCCCAGGAGTCCAATTAAAAACAAGCTGATTGGAACAAAAACCTGCAGAGACGGGGGCGCCACAGGACCGAGGTTGGGAAACAATGGTATATAGTGTATGTCTATCTATCTGTCTATCTATTGTGATGGATGGCCAGCTTCATATTCCGGCCCTCACCCCCAGGCTGCCAGGAGGAGCTCTCCCGACAGTGTGGACGTGCCCCGAATTCCAGCAGGGCCTCATGGACTTTGTAGTTTCTACACACAGCCCTGTTGGATACCCTGGGGTCCACAGCGAGTCGCTGTAGGGAGGCTCGTGGACTCTTACGTGCCCTATAACCTGGAAGTACGTCCTGGTCACGTGAACAGGAGAGATGACGTATTTCCAGGTTGAAGAAAAGGACTTCTACCCTGACCCGGAAGGAATAAGGACTTGTGGGTAATGGAACAGGAACACCTCCGGGTCAGGGGATAAAAAAGACTCTGGGAAAGTCCAGTACACTGAGCTGAGCTGGGAGGTAGGGTGGTGAAGCGTCTGGGAGTGGAGGATTGTTATTGGGTATTGGTTTTGTGATTAATATGAGTAGTGTGGAGTGGAGGGTGCTATGTGTACTGTATAATAAGAAAATAAAGAAGTCTTGTGCTTTTACCTGGGGTTTGGAGTGGTAACTGAGGGTTCAAGAGGTGGATCGATACCTCTACTGCTACACTATCTATCTATCTATCTATCTATCTATCTATCTATCTATCTATCTATCTATCTATCTATCTATCTATCTATCTATCTATCTATCTATCTATCTATCTATCTATCTATCTATCTATCTATCTATCTATCTATCTATCTATCTATCTAAGTTAAAGCCATTTTTAAAATTTTAAATAACACGTAAGTAGTCCTGGTATTTTTTAATGGAACCTTAAGCATGAGGCGCCAAGCCCAAAAATTTAGTTTTGATATGAGAAAACATGCCCTCTGTGTTTTTGACGCATGATTGTGTTAAGATCCTTAACACGCCTTACACTTACCAGTGAATTCCAAAGATCTTTTTAATTGTCTTAATGGCTGGTGTGGCCCTGTATGGGTTCAGACACAACCAAGCCACACAGTCATGGGTTCAAGGACAGATATTTTTTATTTAAACAGAACACCTTTAACAGATTTTTATGACGTGCTAAATCAGTTCCTTTTTCTTTCTTTTTCTACCTCCATTCTCCTTCAAGTAAGCCATGTCCACCGCCTTCATACTTAGACTGCCGGGTAAGGCAGAGAGGATGATTTTCAGCCTGCACCCTGGAGTACTTCTGGTGCAACAGGATTGCCACATTTCCGTGTCTGGTGGAATCTCTCCATAAAAGGGTAGCCTGCTCCCACAGCTCCTCCTAGAACCCCAACAAGGCTGCCCAGAAATTCTACAACTCCCATATGAGTGTCCAAATGGGAGACATATCAGAGGAAAACTGCCACCTGGTCTACTGGGGAAACACATAGCCCTGGGAGGCAGCTGCCCTCTGTCCTTCCCTCATGCCCATCCACCCACATCCTTCCTTTATCATGGCTTCCTGGCCAGGTAAGGAACAATCTGCGCCAGCCGGCATGCCAGTCATCCTGTGCCTGGCTATGACACTGGTATGATGTCTATATAGTACCCTATTTTGGAAAATCCGGTTTGCTTTGATGCCTCCTAAACTGCCCTAAAGAGACCAACTAACTCTTATTCATAAACTGTGTCCAATTCACACACACGCCAGCTGTATGCTTCCATTCAGGACCCAGCAAATTGCATTCTGCTTTCCATGCTGCACTGCAATGCCTGTCTGAGGTGTGCCACAAGGTATTCCCTGTTTAGATATTTTACATGCTCTGGATTGTCTAAATCAATCATGTAAGACAAGCCATCGATTCTTGTCACGCTGATGAATGATGGGAGTGATTAAATTTTAGCCTGCACAGAACATTGACTTGGCCTCACTTTCATATCATAGGTATGACATTTTCTAAAACAGATATACTGCAAATTGGGGTCTCTGCATTACCATCTTTAGCCTGATGCTCATTGCCCGTACTTTCTATTGCAATGCTGTAGGTGCCTGTGATATACTGATTTTAAAAGAAGTGATTGCTGCAAAGGCCGACTTGCTCATAAGAAAATCAGGACAAAAAAAAAATGATATATATGGGGAGAATAAGATTAAGCGCATGTACAAAGCTCACTTCAGGAATGCAATTCAGTGCTGCTTCTCTGTTTTTCTTCATGTCTTGGCAGCTTATTTTAAAAATTTTAAAATGTGGTTAACGCTCCCCATTTAGACTTTGACACAGAGATTCTGTCTCCAGGACATGAGAAGAAAACACAGCAAAAAGAAAGAAAAAACACGCAACAGAAGAAGTCCATCTGTTGTTTTTACAGTTCACCGTTGCAAAAAAAGACAATATTATTCTTCTGTTTTAATATGTTAATTTGAATGCATTTTTATTTATGCATAGATTCATCCATAAATCCATAACATCCATCCATCCATGACATTCATCCATAATTCTTCTAATCTACTTATCCAAAGCAGGGTCACAGGGAAGCATCGGGTGCAAGGCAGGAGCAATTCCTGGACAGGCTGCTGGCCCGTCATAGGATGAAGACACACAGACATCAATTTAGGCTTCACTGATCAACCTACACCTGCATGTCTTTGAAACCAGAGCACATACAAACCCGGGGAGAACACACCATCTCCACAGAGTCTCCTTGTCACTGTGCAGCAGCACCACCACAGAGCATAACATAACCCAAACACAAACCCATTTCATGTAATTCAGCATTGTGGGCAGCCAGACCCTACCCAGGCAGTATTTTAAACTGGGTAAGAGCCAGCTGCCCACAGCAGTGCCCACTCACACACACACTCACACTCACCCCATGCCACATTTTTGCCAATCAACCTAACATACACACCTTTGGGTTATGGGGAGGGGATTGTAGCACCTTGAGGATTGGCCACACAGACACATGGACAACAGACACAATGTGCAAACTCCATACAGATAACAACTGGTTACAAGCCTGGTATGCTGGATTGGCACAACGGCAGTACTTACCTCGGTGCCTTTTATTTATTTATATTGTGAGCACGGGTCCGAACACCATCAGACTAACACCAGCACTTTATCAAAACAGACGTTTATTAACACAATAAAGTCCGCCCGACACACAGTGCTCCCAGCACCAATCACCCTACACACGGGCCTTTCTCTCACTGTCCGTGGGCCGACTTTCCTCTCTTCACGGGAGCTTCGTCCTGCTCCCCGCTCCCGACTCTAGCTCCCTGATTGGAGTGAGGCGGCCCTTTTTATTTCCACCCAGATGTGCTCCAGGTGCCTGATGATACTCTTCCGGCAGCACTTCCTGGTGTGGCGGAAGTGCTGCCCTTGCACCCAGAAGCACTCCGGGTGTCCCTGGAAGGTCCTTCCTCCACCTTCCCAGGTGTGGCGGAAGTGTCGCTCTCCCGGGCTCCACGACGCTTGGGTGCACCCTGGTGGTGGCCATGGGCCACAGTGGGTTTGAGCCTCCTTGTTCCTTCCCCGTGGTCCTCTCAACATCCAGGGTGGTTGCCCCCTCGTGGCCCGGGGGACGTATAGACCACTTCCTGGTCCTTCCTTCCCCCAGCCTCCTGTGACAATATTTATTTACTAGCTGGCCCCTGTGGCTCAGCCCATATAGTAGTGAAACAGGACAAACTTTAAAAATCAATCAAAAAAAAAGTTAATTCTACCCAAGTGGAAGGTAGGTGTGCTCCAACGACAAACATTGTTACTGTATCTGATCGTGTTCAGCTGTGACAGGAGAGCGTCCCCCGCATAGGGAGAAAAGCACATGGACGTGATGTCTCTGCCAATGAGCAGCTACCCTCTAAAACACACGTAACACTGATCTCTCTCTACAAAGCATAAAACATTAGTCCTTAACAATCTGTAGATGATAATGTCTGCTGAACAATCAGGTATCGCTAACTAAGCGGAGGCAAGGTACGCTCCAACACATGGCGAGAGGTAGAGCGACTTGAACGGAGGCTGGCACGTGAGTGAGGACAGAAGCTCCCCCCTCCCCTCGGCCCGCAGCCTGTCTGTCAGATTCGCACAAATAGATCATTACCACAAGCAAACTATGATACTTATTGCAATGAGAGGTCGTAAAATCAACCGGAATGTTCAAGCAAATTCTAGAGGAAAACACGATCTAAATCCATTAAGTTGTTCTCTTGTTCTATAGCTAAGCAGAGGTAAGGTACGCCCGAGGCTGGTGCATGAGTGAGGAGGGCTCCACCCCCTCCCCTTGGCCATCAGCCTCCCTCTCGGATTCGTGCAAATAAAACAATACCGCAAGCGAATTACGATACTTGGCATGATTAGAGAAGTCGCAAAATCAACCGGAATGTTCAAGCAATTTCTAGAGAAAAACCCGATCTAAATTTGTTAAGTTGTTTTCTCATTCGCTAGCTAAGCGGAGGCAAGGCACACGCCCCGAGGCTGGTGCGTGAGTGAGGAGGGCTCCGCCCCGACCCCCCTCCTCCCCTCGGCCCACAGCCTCTATCTCGGATTCGCGCAAATAAATCGGTACCACTAGCAAACTATTATACTTGGCACAATGGTGGAAGCCAAAAAATCAACCAGAATGTTCAAGCAAATTCTAGAGAAAAACCCAATCTAAATCCATTAAGTTGTTCTCTCGTTCGCTAGCTAAGCAGAGGTAAGGTACACGCCCCGAGGCTGGTGCGTGAATGAGGACGTCTCCGCTCCCCTTCCCTCGGCCCGCAGTCTCTATTTCAGATTAGCTCAAATATATCGCTCCTGCAAGTGAACTATGATACTTAGCGTGATGAGAGAAGTCGCAAAAATCAACGGAATGTTCAAACAAATTATATAAAAAAAACCCGATCTAAATCCGTGAAGTAGTTCTCTTGTTGAAAAACGGACAGACAGACGTTGGATTTTATATATAGAGAGAGAGATTGTTGTTATCCTTGTTTATATGTAAATTTTATGAGTTGACTGCATTTTTTCAGTTTATCTGATTGTTGTTAATACAGTCGTGTGAAAAAGTAAGTACACCCCATGAATTGTTTTTTTTTTATTTTTGAACATACTACAGACTGTCCTCTGTAATATTTCGGACAAAGACATATTGTTCCTTGATTTACCCCTCTGCTCCACAGTTTAAAATTACAAATCAGACAATTCAGACGTGATTAGATAGATAGATAGATAGATAGATAGATAGATAGATAGATAGATAGATAGATAGATAGATAGATAGATAGATAGATAGATAGATAGATAGATAGATAGATAGATAGATACAGACAGACAATAACTTTGAATAATGTTAACGTTTACCCCCCCGGGTGGAATTGAAGAGTCGCATAGTGTGGAGGACGAACGATCTCCTCAGTCTGTCAGTGGAGCAGGACAGTGACAGCAGTCTGTCGCTGAAGCTGCTCCTCTGTCTGGAGATGATCCTGTTCAATGGATTCTCCATGATTGACAGGAGCCTGCTCAGCGCCCGTCGCTCCGCCACGGATGTCAAACTGTCCAGCTCCATCCCTACAATAGAGCCTGCCTTCCTCACCAGTTTGTTCAGGCGTGAGGCGTCACTCTTCTTTATTCTGCCTCCCCAGCACTCCACCGCGTAGAAGAGGGCGCTCAACACAACCGTCTGATAGAACATCTGCAGCATCTTATTGCAGACATTGAAAGACGCCAGCCTTCTAAGGAAGTATAGTCGATATTAAAGTGCACAAATAAGGGGATTTGCATTCATTTCGGTCACATCATGTAGAAATGACAGCACTTTTTCTACATTGTCCCCGAATTTCAGGGCACCATAATGTTTGGTACTGTATGTGGACATATCACAATTTGATCTTTATTTAAGCAGTATCTTTAGATGAAAGGTGATGTAATTAAAACAAAACAAAATTAAAAAAGACCATTCAAATTTGACTTTGTAATAATTTATTCAACCAAATAATGAACAGATATGTCATTTCTGTTTGTGGAACAAGGAAGTCCACCTTTAGCTCTTAGAGCTGGTATTGCCCCCTCAACAAGTCGTTTCCCATTTCTCTTACATTGACTGGTGGTTAGTTTTCTTCTCTCCTCCATGCAGAATTCTTTCAGCTTTATGATGTTTCAGGGGTGTCTTGCATACACAGCCCATTTCAGATCCCCCCCGTACCATCTCGATGGGATTCAGATCCTGACTTCCAGATTCCAGAACTCTTTGTTTCTTTCTTTTCTGCCATACCTTAGTCTACTTTCTTGTATTTGTATGGCCATTGTCATGTTACAAGGTCCAGTTTCGGCTGAACTTCAGTCTTCTGACAGACAACCTTACTTTGTCTTTGAACGTCTTCTAGTACAATGAAGAATTTATTGAAAATTCTATCACTGTGACCTGTCCAGTTCCTGATTCAGCCAAGCAGCCTCAAGCTGTAACATTTCTACCACCATCCTAGAAATTTGATTCTGTTCATCTGGACAAAGTTTTTAAGTGGGAGAAATATTTCGAGACTTATCCAAGTCTCTTCCTCAGTCTCAATTGACTGCAGGTTTCCCCAACCTTATAAACAGTACCTTTGCTTAATCACAGAGACTAGCACCATTGACAAAGGGCCAGTTGATCAGTGATATGCAAATTGTCCACTGATTAGTAGACGTGTGAACTATTCATAGAGGGTTGAGGAATGGCTGCAATCACAGCATTGTAAGATGGCGACAGATGTACCCTTAGGCCCCCTCCTCTGTTCAGAGATGGTCGTTCCTTTTTCACGTAAATGGCCTCCTTGATTCCTCTCTCAAACCAGCGCTCCTCCCTGTCCAGGATGTGCACCTCTTCATCTTTAAAGGAGTGACCACTATCCTGTAGATGTAAATAGACTGCGGAGTCCTGGCCTGACGAGGCAGCTCTTCTGTGTTGTGACATGCGCTTAGCCAGTGGCTGCTTGGTTTCCCCGATGTACAATTCACGGCACTCCTCCTGGCACTTAAGTGCGTAAACTATGTTATTCTGTTTGTGCCGTGGGACCCGATCCTTGGGATGGACCAATCTTTGGCGTAGCGTGTTTTGGGGTTTGAAAGCCACTGAGACCTGGTGTTTCGAGAAAATGTGCCTCAGCTGTTCCGATACTCCTGACACATACGGGATCACTAAGGGTTTTCGCTTAGGCAGTGGATGTCCTTCCTCTCTCATGAATCGCTTGGAGCGTTCTTTAGGTGTCCTCCCTGCTTTGACAAAGGACCAGCTGGGATATCCACATTTACTCAGGGCCTTTTTGACGTGGTGTTCTTCTGCTTCCCTGGCCTCTGAGTCTGTGGGAATGGTGTTAGCTCTGTGTTGTAGAGTCCTAATGACACCTAGTTTGTGCTCTAGTGGATGGTGAGAGTCAAACCTTAGATACTGGTCCGTATGTGTGGGTTTACGGTACACATCCACTTTCAAATGTCCCCCGTTGACGATGGAAATTTCTAGGATTTCCTTACCTGGATTATTGAGCATGCATCGAGACATTTCTACCACCACACTTTACAGTTGCTATCAGGTCTTTCTAGTCAAATGCTGTCTTTAGTTTTCTCCAAGAATATCTTCTGGCACTATGGCTAAATAACTCTACCTTTGCCTCACCTGTTCTGAGCATACTGTTCCTGAAGTCCTGGTTTTTGCTTAATTGTTTTTGGGCAAATTTTAGTCTTGCCCTGATGTTTGTTTCTAAACAGCACAGGTTTCCTGCTGATACATCTCCCTTGTGCATCTAATTTGTAAAGCCTCTTTTTAGGGTTAGCCGTTAACAGACTTTCATTGAAGAGGATTTGCATTCATTTCGGTCACAGCATGTACAAATGACAATGCTTTTTCCACATGGTCCCTCCCAATTCAGAGCACCATTATGTCTGGCACTGTATGTGGACATATCAAGACTTGATCTTCATTTAAAGTGTATCTTTACATAAAGGTGATGCAATGAACTGGACGATCTGGCAGTTGTTTAAAATCTTCTCCACTTACAGATGATCTTCTGGGCAGTGAAATGGTTGATTTTCAATTGTTTGCCAGGACTTTGCTTTGTCTTCTATCCTGTTTGTGATTTTCATGGTTAGGCTATCAGGGATGGTGTCCAGTTTGGTGGCCTTAAAACTGCGCCACTGCTTTTTGTAGACAATGTGGGCCTGTTGGCTTCTTTGGGTTGAGAACTCCAGCATGCATTGGGATGGTCTGTGACTGAATGTGAAGTGGCAGGGATGAGGATGAGCACCTCCAATGCTGAGGCTATGGTCCTCAGTAGGAAAAAGATGGACTGTCCTCTCAGAGTGGGAGGTGAGTTACTACCTGAAGCAGAGGAGTTTAAGTACCTCAGGGTCTTGTTCACGAGTGGGAGGAAAAGTGCAGTTATGCAGTCATTATACCCATAGTGGTGAAGAACGGGGTAAGCCAGAAGGCGAAGCTCTCGATTTGCCAGTTGTTCTACATCTCTATCCTCACCTATTGTCATGAGCTTTGGGTAATGACTGCAAGAATAAGATTACGGGTACAAGCGGCCGAAATAAGCTTTCTATGCAGGATGGCAGAGCTGTCCCTTAGAGATGGGGTGAGAAGCACTGACATTCAGGAGGGCCTCGGAGTAGAGCCGCTGACCCTGTGCATCAATAGGAGCCAGCTGAGATGATTCAGGCATCTGATACGGGTATCTCCTGAAAACCTCCATGTGGAGGTTTAACATGCATGACCAGCTGGGAGGAGATCCTGGGGAAGACCCAGGGCTCACTGAGAGGATTAAATCTCCCAGATGGCCTGAGAACAACTTGGGTTCCCACAGCATGAGTTGGCAAGTGTGGCAGACATGTGGGTCTCCCTGCTAAGACAGTTGTCTAGTCCCAGATAAGCCGTTGAAAATGAATGAATGAATGAATTAATTAATTAATGGAGATCTTTTTAAATCTCTCCAAGACTCATAGGTATCTACAAGGCCTCACATCATCTCTAAATGATGTTCTGATCGTTTGCACCAGATACGGTTCATCTGCTGTTAATATGGGGTATATGAAGCAGTGATAAACGTAGGGTACTACTTAAGTTTCCCACATGAGAAATTTGAATTTATGTTTATTTAAATTATGCAATGGAGCACACGGCATAAATGTGGCATACTGTTTGTTATATTAATATCAACTTCGTATAAAAATGCTATTTAAATGACGATCAATCTTGATACATCCTCATATGTTAAAAAAGAAAAAAACATTTAATGGGATATCATTAACATGAATATGTCTGGGCTGCTCTATTACAACAGCTTCTCCTTGGGAATCAATAAATGAGCCATCGCTCGTCACAAGCAAACTTTTCCGGGCCCAGCATAAGAGGAGCTCATTGGGTTACCTTGAGGGGTCGAAGTCTGGAGGCAGCGAATAACATTCATCAGGAGGCAGAGGAAGAGGAAAGAGTTTGATTGTTTTTGTATGATAATAGGCTGTGCTTTATTGGACAAGGTGTTTGATGGATGAACCCGTGACCGTTGGGCGTTACTGGGTCTGGGGTTTGGGGCTCGGTGGCACCTCCTACTGGTTACACTATCTATCTATCTATCTATCTATCTATCTATCTATCTATCTATCTATCTATCTATCTATCTATCTATTTAATAAATAAATAATAATTTAATAATAAATTTCAAATAAATATAATTAATATTAATATAAGAAATAGTATATCAAATACGGACTGCAAGGGAATTGATTCTCATATGATGCAGCAGCCTGTAAAATATTGTTTATATGTTACCTGTTATATATTAATTTGATTTATTGCTATTTGATCAATAAAGGTCTTTTCAAAAATTAAAAAAAATATCTATCTATCTATCTATCTATCTATCTATCTATCTATCTATCTATCTATCCTAATCCTGCCTACTATACTAAATTCTATCTATCTATCTATCTATCTATCTATCTATCTATCTATCTATCTATCTATCTATCTATCTATCTATCTATCTATCTATCTATCTAAAGAATCAGTAACCTTCTACCTAAATGCTGGATTTCCCTATTTATACCATAAATAAATGTAATATAAAGACTTATTTATCCCAAAGGTCACCTTTAGCTAACCAGGAGTTGTATTAAAGTACATATCCTCAGACTGAGGCCTTGAAACATTGAGCTAAATTTGCAATGCACCTGTTCATTTAGCAACTTACCCCAGTGCTGGATTTGTCAGGGGATTAAAAAATTCAGAACTCCAGCAGTGGAAGTAAGCTGCGTGAGGAGCACTTGTATTTGCCACATTACAGGAGGAATCAGCTACTCAAAGGAGCAATCCCAGGGGCTTACTAGACTCTGCTGCTTGCTTGCATCTCGTTTTCAGTTATTTGTTAGTTGTAAAACATGAAATGTGACTGTTTACTGCACACTTTTTATCTTCTGTTATTAAGTAAACTACATGAGCAGAATTAGGACGTACAAACCGAAGGAGAATTGCCTTTTTGTTCTTTGAAAGATAGCCATGCGTCACCTGAAAAAGCACAAAGGCTGCTGATTCTTTCCGTTTAACTGTATAGAAACAATTCCGGTATTTCAGTTTTCCTCTCACCTCTCATAGTAAAGTAGGTTGGGTTTAATGGTAACTCCAAACTGGCTCAGTATGACTGAATGTGCCTGGCAACACATGGGCATTTTACCCAGAGATTGTTCTTGCTCTGTGGCTGATGATGCCAGGATAGACGACCCCACGTGTTATAAAGTTCTTTTGGCTATATTTTTTTCTGAGCATCCTATTATGCTTTTCTAAATGTTATTTTTTTGGATTTTGAAGTATGAAGAATCCAAGTTTTGTAACAGCTTTTGTTGTTTAATGGTATTTAACGTTGTTAAAATAATTTTGCATCATCTGTGACGCCACCTTAGTTTCTCATGGACACCGCCAATTGTTGTAAGCATTATCAGATATGCACAGTGCGTGACACTTTTATTGCAATGGGAGAAAAGTGTCAGCTCTGACGTCACATCTCTGTCCGAGATTATGGATAAACTCCCAAAACTTTGTATTGAATTTCCTTTTTAAAAGCATTCCTGTTAATAGAACTTTAGGCAGTTTCTTCACTTTGATTTTTGGTTTACATTTTGGCTTTGATTGCAGCTTCTCTGACTTAATGGTTACAAATCCCATTTTGTTTTTTGATTTACATCTCTACTACAGCCAGTCATTTGTCTCGAGTAGAACAGCATGACCCTCAGCCAGATGAACAAGTTTAATAATCGAAAAAAAAAGAAAACAGAAAAAATATAAAAATAAAATTAGGCAATACTAATTAACAAAGAATAAAGTAAGGTTGTGATGATGCGGGTTTGCTCCATGCTCCCATTCAGGCTTCTGGGAGCTCTGGAATCCCGACACCATCAGTAATGTCACTGATGAGCTAGGCAGTGAAGCACACCAAAGCAAGGGGATGGTGCAAAAAAGTGCCAAGTGCTTTTATTTAAAACCAACAACAATCAAAAACAAAGTGCCCAAATCAAAGTGCAGTGCATCAAAATCATTAAATAAACAATCCCATAAAAATGAGTGATAGGTGGAGGTTAAAATCCAATAGAAAAGAAAATAACGAGGTTAAAACAATGGCTGGAAGCTGTCCCTTTAAAAACACAAAGCCTGGTGCCCTTCTTCTACTGGTGACTCCCCTGCTTCTCCCGTCCAGGCTATGCACCAGGTGAGCCACCCTACCTGCAGCTGACCTTCTCTCTGCCTTCTCATGCTGGTCCATTCGCCTCACTGATCCCTGGCTCCAATAGGCTCACGCTGGGGCTTTCACGTCCCATGTCCCGACTCCCGCTGCCTTCCGCGGCGAGCCATCCTTCTTCCGGTCACTCCCGCTCTTCATAAAATGCTCAACAGGAGCGACCACGATTGACTGCTCCTCGGGTGCTGGCCAAACACCCAGGCTCACTGCTCAGCTGCCCTCAAGCCTGCGCTTGCTCGTTCGCTCCCTCCTGCACCGGGTTTTCTCTCCCTTGTTCCTGCCTTCTTCTCCTGCAACCTCTGTTTCTTTTTTCCTTTTTTTTTCTCATTCTGCCCCTAGCCGCCTCGCACTTCTATTTATCACGGGGACGTGGATCAGATGTGGCAATTAGCAGCTCCCGGGAACAATTACGGATGCGGACGACTTCTCACCTGTGCACTTAAGCGAGAATCGTCCACATCACGAATTCTCCGGGAACCGTTTCTGGCCACACTACCACGCCCCCTTTCTAAGCCGCAAAGACGGCGATTATTTATTTTAAAAAGTGGCCTTCTTGACGTGAGTTGTGGACCCGCTACACCACAAAGGTCCGATGGCCAGGAGGATAGAAAAAAACAAAAAAAATTCCAGTGGGCTGGAGAAAAAAAAATCTGCAAAGCCACGAGACCACCCAGCCCCCACTGGGCATTCTACCTGACATAAATGATCTCAATCAGTCCTCGTGGTTTTCAGGCTTCATGTGGAAGAATTAGATGATGATGGTCATGTGGACCTCAAATGTAGGGACATCACGGTGCCCTGATCAGGTGGTGGTGGTGCAGATCGGCACCACAGAAAAAACAGAAAAAGAACAGCAGAGAAAGTAGGGGTTAGTATGGATTGTGGAGCCATGATAAAAACGATAATTAAATGTATATACAGAATATCAGGGTTACACTAAGATGACGCTCTGAGAAAGCCGTGTTAAAGTAATGGGTTTTTAGCAGTGTTTTAAAGTGCTCCACCATATTAGCCTGGTGGATTTCTATCGGTCAGCTATTCCAGATTTCAGGTGCATAACAGCAACTTCTTTTAAGTTTAGCTGTTGGGATTTGGATTGTAAGGTGAGAGGCATTCTGAGATATAGAATGGAGCGAGACGATTTAAGGCTTTTTAAAACCATAAGCAGTATTTTATAGACGATTCTAAATGGCACAGGTAACCAATGTAGTGATGTCAAAACTGGTGTGATGTGCTCGCATTTTCTTTTCCTAGTTAAGATTCTGGCAGCTGCATTCTGCACTCATTGCAATCGATTGATGCTATAATACTAATTTAGAAATACGACTTTGCTGGGCAAAATGGCAAAGTTATCAAATTACAATTAAATGTACAGGGCAATAAAGTGAGCAGAGAGTGAAGGTGTCTAAATACATTCTGAATTCAGGGCCGTCTTACTAGTATCATAGGCCCCCGGGCAAAGTAGAGTGCTAGGTTCCCTGTTTTGATAGCAAAACAGAGACATACATAGGCATCAGAAACATTGTGGGCCTCCTGTGCTGCTGGGGCACCCAGCCAGTGCCCATTGTGCCCATACGTTAAGATGGGCCTGTCTGTAAATACTCAATTGAAATGCTGTTAAGCTGTCCAGTTAGTAAAGGTATTGTTTTCTTTAATAAATTATAGACATGAGAACATTTCTTCTGGGAAAAGGGAGTAATGGAAACAGCAGGTCATGCCGCAATTTAAAATTAATTATACTGTTTATATAAATGGAAGGGCGGCACGGTGGCGCAGTGGGTAGCGCTGCTGCCTCGCAGTTGGGAGATCTGGGGACCTGGGTTCGCTTCCCGGGTCCTCCCTGCGTGGAGTTTGCATGTTCTCCCCGTGTCTGCGTGGGTTTCCTCCGGGTGCTCCGGTTTCCTCCCACATTCCAAAGACATGCTGGTTAGGTGGATTGGCGATTCTAAATTGGCCCTAGTGTGTGCTTGGTGTGTGGGTGTGTTTGTGTGTCTCCTGCGGTGGGTTGGCACCCTGCCCAGGATTGGTTCCTGCCTTGTGCCCTGTGTTGGCTGGGATTGGCTCCAGCAGACCCCCGTGACCCTGTGTTTGGATTCAGCGGGTTGGAAAATGGATGAATGGATATAAATGGAAGAAAAAAACAACAAGATGGCAGCAGTTGCCAGGTGGAGTGGAGCAGAGAAGTAGCTGGTGTAGCTCTGTGGTATACATTCACATTTATTTCATTACAACTTGGCAAGCAGCTGGCAGACTAGGGTGGTCTTCTGTGTGTGTATTTCTGTACATCAAGGGTATCTCTCTGTTATACTAGAGAGGTCACTCAGAAGCCAATCATAAGCCCATGTCAGACTGTTAGGTAAGGAGAATGTTGCCTGATGCCTCCCACACTCCTCACTGTCAACAACACTGTGAGCAAACATACAACTTATGTATTTCCATGGGGAAACCACGCAAGAAAACGTTAGGACTGTCTGTTCTCTCTCTTCCTAGGGTCTCATCCCACACCAACACCTCCCACTGTTCTGGACCAATCGATTATTTTTTTCCTGGTTTGGAAATCATCGTTTACTGTTGAGCCCACCGTTGTGCTCATTCGGTTTCATGTAAGTTGAAGACCACTGCTTCCTTTTCTTTTCTAACAGGGTTCTTCTCCTCCATTGTGACTGTTGATTTACAAAGATTTCTTTTCTATGGCCATCTGATGAAGCAGTTATTATTAACAAGAGAAGGAGACGCTCGGCACTGTGGAGCACACATGGAGTGGCCAGTTGTTTGTTGGCCAAGCTACTGAAATGAAGCAAGGTGTGTGGGCAGTATGAACCAAGATTAGGTTACTTATTAGAGTGAGCTGAAACAAAAACTGGCAATATTAAACATTTTCTTTAGATGGTATTTAATTAACACATCTATTAAAAAGGGCACAAACCTGCACTTACAGCATAGGTAAATGACTCGAGAAACAGTACAGAGAAGCAGAATCCAAAAAGTAGGCAAAAGGTCCAAAACACTAAGCACTTAATACTTAAAAAATGTCAGACTAGAGGCTTTCAAAAGTATAGATGCTTTTGCAATAATGCCCATCAAGCCCACTTGTTCATTTCTTTAGCCCCTCCTGTCATGCGACTTAAACTTGACTAATGTTGCATGGCAACAGATGGGGGGGTTTGGGGGGATTGGTGGGTGCCCAAGGGTAATTTGAAGGCAGAAGTAACTGATGGGGTGGTGTCTCAGCCAAATCCTGACCCCTTCTGAGGCAGGACATTTACTTTACAACATGGTCACACTGAATATAAAAGCTTCAGGGAATCCAAAACAGGGACATCCATCTCAGAGATAAAAGTAAGGAGAGAAACTAATCGCTTTCACCCACTTGGCACCACTGAGACAGTGCCTGGGGCTATTGGCTCTTCTGTTTTTTTTGAAAGGCTTCCAAGAGTTCTTTCATGTCGGATGAGTATAGGTAGGACGTTGCTTTAATGTCAGCACCACAAGCTGCACGCTCACTGTGATGCGTACGTATTATCCATTAATTTAGGTACACTGTTGCTTGCCTGAATTTCAGCAGCAGGTCGTGCTGCTTCCTGCTTTGTAGCTGGCTTTCCAAGCAGCTCGCCTTCCTGATCTCCTGCGGTCAGAAACAACTGCAAGGCAAGGCAAGAAAAAATTGCAAATGCTAGAGAAGTCTGAATCATAGTGAGGAAACAGAACTCCAAGCGACTGTACTTTATGAATATATCTTTACAATTCACATTCAAAAACAAAAGGGCTTAATCACAAGCTTAATAAGGAATTTTATTTCTCTATAGATTGAATTGTTTCTTTATTCAATTCAAGGTTTTGCAGAAGTAATTTCTATACATTGGAATTATGTAAAGAAAAATGCGAGAGTGCTAAGCTTCTGGCAGCAACTTGGCACTAGACGACCCCACTTTACACGTTCTTGGTCAAGCCTTATCTATCTATCTATCTATCTATCTATCTATCTATCTATCTATCTATCTATCTATCTATCTATCTATCTATCTATCTATCTATCTATCTATCTATCTATCTATTGTAAAGGGCAGAATGCACGGACTGGCATCCTGGCCAGAACTGGTCCCATTCACTTTACCAGCCAATATAACAGAGAGACCGGCGGAGGCTCTGTTTTAAAACTGTAATCTCCCCCGATTCGCTAGATGGCTTTGTGACCCATTCAGATGCCTGCAGGGAATGCTGGGAACTGTAGTGCAGCCCTGCTGAGGTCAGTGGGTGCCTCCAGAGGGTGCTGCAGGGAGTTTCACTCCCTACACTGTGGGACTGAAATTGACCCGGAAGTATTTCCATTGGGCTATGCCCTGGCACAGGAAGTACTCCCAGGTTTAAGATAAAAGGAGCCACTCGACCTCAACAAAGTGAGTTGGCGTCAGGTATGGAGGATGGACAAAACTCACCTGGGAGGTGTGGAGGGAAAAAAAGAAAGAGAGAGAGAGTGAAGAAGAAATGGTGTTTTGTTTTAATAGTATTTTTGAATCCATTCCTTAAGATACTGTGATGAATAAGCATTTTATTTATATCAGGGATTGTGTCTGGGGGTTGGGGTACTACAATGCACCCTAGTGGTCACATTATCTATCTATCTATCTATCTATCTATCTATCTATCTATCTATCTATCTATCTATCTATCTATCTATCTATCTATCTATCTATCTATCTATCTATCTATCTATCTATCTATCTATCTATCTATCTATCTATCTATCTTATCCTGCCTACTATAATAACATCTATCTATCTATCTATCTATCTATCTATCTATCTATCTATCTATCTATCTATCTATCTATCTATCTATCTATCTATCTATCTATCTATCTATCTATCTATCTATCTTATCCTGCCTACTATAATAACATCTATCTATCTATCTATCTATCTATCTATCTATCTATCTATCTATCTATCTATCTATCTATCTATCTATCTATCTATCTATCTATCTATCTATCTATCTATCTATCTATTTGTGTTAAGTAGTTCTTGGGCAATGAAGTTCTCAGTCTATTTAGGAATTTTCCTAATAATCGCAGAGAGTGCACTACTGTCTCCTCTGCTATCCTTGTTATGTCCTTCCAAACAAATCCGTCCAAATCAAGTAAATGACGGATTTTAGTAACAGATAGAAAGATTTGCCCTTCCAGTGACTGTGGCTTTCCTGCAATTGTGGTGTCACCGGCAGGTGAGTGGAAAGATAATAAAACAAATGGCTTACTGTCCATAAGTAACTTGTTGGACTTACCACTGCAGTTTGTGACTGGAAAGCAGCTGTACAGAATGTGTGTGACAGTCAAACATCAGACTCAGCTGAAGACGCTTCCTGACACACCGTGGAGAGACAAGCTTACTGTTCCAGAGGGAGCAAAGCCGGCCTGGAGGTCGCTGTACAGGCCACCATTGGCTCATCGGGTGGGGGATCTGCAGTGGAGGCTGTTGCATGGCATTTTAGCGGTCAACTCCTTTTTAGCAATTATTAGTCCTGGGGTTACTGATAATTGTCCCTTTTGTGGTGCGAGGGAAACCGTGTTTCATTGTTTTCTGTTTTGTATGAGACTTCAGCCTTTTTTCAATGTGATCAGACATCTAATTGTTAGATTGGGTACTGAATATAACGAGGTGGGCTTCTTGTTTGGGTGGAAGGTAACTAAACGAACAGGGAATAACGTGAATCTGGTGAACTTCATCATAGGTCAAGCAAAACTGACGATATGGAAAACCCGCAGAAATAACATCAGTGGGACTGGGCTTCAGGATACCATTGAGTTCTTCAAAAAGTTATGTAAGGGTAGAATTTTAGTGGAGTTTAATTTTTATAAATGTACAAAGAATTTGGAAAGGTTTAGGGAGGTTTGGTGTGTAAATAATGTGCTCTGTGAATGTGAGGATGATGAGTTACACTTGATATTATAATTTTTCCCACATATGCTTAATTAGAGTGTGTTAGGAAATCTTTAACTGGAAATGTTTCTTCATTTGTTATATAGAATAAGATTATTTTTATTTTTCTTTATATATGTTTTGTTTGTTGGGTGATGTTATATACTGTTTTTAACAATTATATCAATAAACGTTGTTTTTAAAAAATAAAAAAAATATCTATCTATCTTATCCTGCCCACTATAATAACATCTATCTATCTATCTATCTATCTATCTATCTATCTATCTATCTATCTATCTATCTATCTATCTATCTATCTATCTATCTATCTATCTATCTATCTATCTATCTATCTATCTATCTATCTGCTGTTAGCTTTTTAATTTCTGGCCCAGTATTTGAGCCTCTGTCCTCCATTATGGCTGTCCTGGCACTTCCCATATTTCCCTCTTTTCGTCTTGACCTTTTCTCACAGTGAAGGGGTGTGATCGTGGGGAGGCAGCACCACAGAATAATTCTGCTTTACTATTTCATTTTAAAATTACCTGCATAGGTTCATTAATTGTATTTGTATAACAAAAAGATCAGGTTGGGATTATACAAAAAATGTTCAGATGCCTCATTTATAAAGCTTGCATTTTCATAGAAAGAGGCTTAGTTTACATCTCGCCTGAGAAGGAGCCTGAGTTGCATCAAAAGCTGGCATGTTGTAATCTTTTTTAGTGATCCTATAAAAGGTGTCATTTTACTTAACTTCTCACTACTTTCATAATGGCTAACATAGTGCAACACCCTAATACTACAGAAAGAGGCTTGAAATTTGTGCTCACAACTTCACACACAAACGTTGGGATTTATAAAAGAAAACTGAAGTGGGAAACACGCGTATACTTATGCCAATTCTGACCCATTTGTATGCTTTTGGAAGAAACTGGGAAATGACAAGTCCCTCAATAATATGTGGAGATGATGGCAAACTAGTGACTCGCAAGCATAATAATTCATATCACCGTGATGTTAATATAGAGCGCATTGACGTGAGAAACATCTGACACCTCAAAAGTGATGAACATCATGTACAGACTGTATTTTAGATCCCTTTTAAGAGGGCCAATGCTGCGCATTTGCATTGAAGAGCTGTTTTGGTTTTTCATCATCTTCTATCGGCTACCTGGTGTTACTTTTCAGGGAACTTGCCGACAGGTCTGGTATATCTCAGCCAAGCTTCACTGGGTGCACATTCATAAAACAAAACATATTTTTGCCAACACAAAGTATTCTGTAGTCCACATTACCTTATTCCTACCTCCTGATCCTCTGTTACCTGCAATGCTGTTCCCTACCTGGAACCTTTTCACTTTGCTTAGAGCTACTGTAAGCTGAAAAAAAGAAGAACAATGCATCCAGTAAAAAAAAGACTTTCTTATTAGTTAATGAATTTATGCCAATGAAGATGTACAATATTGATATTTGATGAATCATTTATAAACCTGAAAACAGCTTTGATGTAGCAGCCTCCATACCCTAAGATGAAAGTTTTCAAATTGGCGGAGTGTCAAATCCATCCATCCACTATCTGCACCCGCTTCTTCCAATTTAAGGTCGCCAATGAGTGTAACTGATTTAAAACAACCACGATCAGACATTTAATCAAATTAGTGCAGAAAATTCTTAAGGTTAAGAGCTCATGCGTCTCATAGCATCTGGAATTTATTTCTTCAATTGCTATAGCTACTTCAAAATTAATTTCATTTGGAGGATTAATGATTCTGCTGCATCTTCATGGGAATGATACTTGAAATTATTGCTGTTATTTTTCAAGTTCCATTGTGTGATAAATCATTCATCTGTGTTCAGCACTGCTGTGTGTTGTGACCTGAAATAGCTTGGATCTCAGTCAGAGGTCATGGTTCTCATCTGGAAAAGTGTGGAGTGTCTTCTTCAGATTGGGGAGGAGGTGCGACCACAAGCGGAGGAGTTGAAGTATATTGGGGTCTTTTTTCACGCGTGAAGGGAAGAAGGGAGTAAGGGATGGTCTGCACTTATGCAGATATTGTACCGTTCAGTTGTGGTGAAGGCATAGCTCTTGATTTATCAGTCGATCTACGTTCCTACTCTCACCTATAACCATGAGCTTTGGGTAGTTACCAAAAGAACTAGCTCCTGGATACAAGTGGCACTTTCTTCGCTCAGCTTTAGAGATAGGATGAGGAGAACAGACATTCAGGAGAAGCTCAAAGTGGAGCTGCTGCTCCTCCGCATCAAAAGGAGCCAGTTGAGGTGGTTTGGTTATCTGATTAAGACGCCTCTGTGATGGACAGGTGTTCTATCCAGGCCAGATTTAGGTCTTGTCCCTATTTTTCGCATTTTTTTTTAATCTCACTGCTGCTGGAAGAAACGGTCATAGAACGTTATTCTTAGTATTACCAATGTTTTATTAACACTACTGGACAACAATATTTTTAATGATTTGTTTCCTAAACCTTTTTTTGTGACTACGATAGACTGCTACAGGCTGAACACAAATATAATTTCAAATTGCCTGTATCACTTAAAATTTAAGCTGTATGCCATTAACATTTATGGTATTTACTGTAATGTGTTTAACCTCATAATGATGTTGGTACTTTGCATTAGTTCAGTTGAGCTCAAAATGTTCTGCTGCTGATTTTCGTTTGTACTCCGCTTCTGATGCTTCTCATTTAGTGTAAGTGTTCAACGACAGTCGGCCAGCATTAGTGGATTCCACCTGCTCTGATACCACCTTTCTATCGTTGCAATGTCAGTCAGTCATTTTCCAACCCGCTATATCCTAACACAGGACCACGGGGGTCTGCTGGAGTCAATCCCAGCCAGCACAGGGCACAAGGCAGGAAAAAAAACCCCAGGAAGGGTGCCAGCCCACACACCAAGCACAAATTAGGATCACCAATGCACCTAACTGGCATGTCTTTGGACTGTGGGAGGAAACCCACACAGACACAGGGAGAACATGCAAACTCCACAGAGGGAGGACCCAGGAAGCGAACCCAGGTCTCCTAACTGTGAGGCAGGAGCGCTACCACTGCGCCACCATATCATTGCAATGTCCTGGTGAAACCTTTCACTACGTTTACCAAGATTAGCAGAAGACAAGCCGAATTGTGAATGCAGACAATGAATCTTTAACGACGTGGTGCACTTGATGCTTTTGTTTGCTTGAAGCATTTTGTCAACCAGTTTGGCATGGTTTGGTGTTCTGTAATTCCCAAGAAAATTCTCAATGACATCCTTGAAAATTTTCACGTGATTTCCTCTGGCCCAAGTAAAAAGAAGTCCTCTCATTAATGATGTGTCTGATTTGTGGACCAATAAAATTGTCTTCCTTACCCTTGGTATCAGTTCCAAATGGAAATTTTTGTCTCAAATAGTGAAATCTTTCACCTTCCTTGTTCATTGCTTTCATTAAATTTTTCATCAGTCCAACTTTTATATGAAGAGAAGGCAAAAATATGTTTGCTGGGTTGAACAAAATGGTTTATGTGCCACACTTTTGTGCCCTTACAGATCGGCCAGTTCTTTTTAATGTAATGAGACTCTTTAGCTGTCCCATTTGCAAATGAAACAAGTCCGATCTGCATTCCTTGTAGCAATGCCAGTACTTTTTGATCACGACTGAGATGTTCTAGTTGTGTTATGTAAGCCCTGGCAGCCAAAGAACAAAGGGGTGACGCCTCCAAATTAGCCCACAAAACAAATCTCACCCCAAGGCAAGGAGGCTTCAGGCCTAACTAACTCTCAGAAGGGAGTTCAGGCTTTTAAAAATTAAACAATAGCAAAGGTGTCCCAGAAATCTTGAACTATGTCTCTCCAGAGGTAGAACTGTGTAAACTCCAGTTGGAATAAAGACAGGTAAACAAAATCTTATAAAACAGGATTTATTTGAAGAATGTAAAAAATATAGAAAAAGATTACAGGAGCAAATATTAACCAGAAAAATGACTTGCCTAAAAGGCAATTCGAAGCAAACATGTCCCAAATCAAAAACAACTAGAATGATCTCAGAAACTGAGGAAAGTAAGTTGAAAACCGGAGCAAAAATTCAACAAAACACAATACTTAAGAAACCCACCATAATCCTCCAGAGTGCATTGAAAAGAACCACCCCGGACCTCAATTCCCAGCAGCCTTTATAGGGCTGGGGGTGTGGTTCATTAACTCTGATGGATATGGTGGCCCCGCCTTTTTGGGATCCACCCACAAAATACAAGTAACCCAACAGAACATATTCTTACACATTGAAACTAAATAAACAAAAAGCAAATGACATAAAATGAATGAACAGACAATAGTAAAAATATATTATAGAAATCAATGAACAAAAATGAAAAAAGAACAAGAAGACGGAAAGAAATTCTTTATACATGAATGAGGGGAGGAGGATTCCTGGCCTGACCATAGCAACTGCAGACACAAGTTTATTGGCACCCTGTTTATGATGGATGGTTCCTTACCTGGTCAGGTAGCCATGATAAAGGAAGGCTATGGATAGACCGGCATCCTACCACGTTTGGTTAGTAGTACTTTTCCTGCTCAGAAGGCTATTATGAGGGAAGGACAGAGGATGACTGCCTCCCAGGGCCTTGAGGTCCCCCAGTACACCGGGTGGCAGTATCCTTCTGGTATGTCTCCTGTTTGGACACCCGCAGGGTTGCATGGGAGCTGTAGTGTTGGTGCGGCTAGGGGGAGCTGCTGAAAACAGGCTCCCCTGTTACAGAGGGGTTCCTCCGGACCCAGGGTTTGTGTTGAAAAGTAGCCACTCTTCCTCATCCAGCAGTCAGAGTCAAGACAAATTGGATAAAGCTTGGAAAAGGAATGAAACTAAATGAAATGGAATTGTAAACTGATGTATCAGGGGATAAAAACCCATAACAGATATTTTATCCTCTTTAATAAAATCCCTGTGTGTGTCCAGGTGTCCGTGTGTGGGTGTGTTCTGGTGAAGTGCGCATGCGCGGGGCACGGTGCGATGCGCGATATTACTGTCAGAGAAAGTTAGAGGCGTTTTAGGGAAATACAAACCAGTATTACTGCGAGAGGAAATTAAAGGTACACAATACAGTGACGCATATTACAGCCACATAGAAGCCAGTATTACTGTCAGAGGAGATTAAAGGCATATTACCGACGCACACGCCTGTATTACCACCAGAGAAAATTAAAGGTATATTACGGACGTACAAGCCAGCGGACGTACAAGACGGTATCCTTCAATAAGGGCGCGCACAAAAAGGCGAGCCTCAAAAGGGCGACCTCAATTGGGCGCAGCGAATAAAGGCGCACGTAAATAAAGATCTGCACCTTTGTTGCTCTTCACATATTCCAGAGCCATTTGAACTAAATTATCTACGAACGCCTTTATTCGCCGTGCTCAATTGAGGTCGCCCTTTTGAAGCTCACCTTTTTGTGCGCGCCCTTATTGAATAGAGCCGTACAAGTCAGTATTACTGTCACAGAAAATTAAAGACACACAATACACAGCAGCAGCCCACGAAGAACGGTCAGCTCAGCAAGTAAACATCAACAAAAGAAAGGCTGAAAGAAAGAAAAATACGACCAACAAAAAGAATGAGGTCAAAGTCCCTTGCCATTTAATATAGACTGTTCTTACTAATGTTTATGCACTACTGTTCTAGTGCCCGTTATTGTAACGGGCTAAATGACTAGTCTGAATATAAACTTCTTTCCTTGAACACGTGACTGTGTGGTTTTGTCGTGTCTGGGTGTTTAGGGTGCAGCTGCGCCTCCTACAGGTCACAATGTATACTTATAATATTGAGAGGAAATCAAAAAATAAGTGATTGCAAGGACATGGTACATGATAGGAAACTTTAAGGCTGATTTCTGTGATCAACAGGCTAAAATCCATCGGATACACTCAAATGTGTTCAGAAAGCAAAATTTTCACTGAAGAATGTACTCTGTAGCGCATGTCAGTATTGACTAATGAAGACATAAAAAGACCCAAAATTCTATGTACCATAAAACACACTACTTGTTATTTCAATATAAATATAAACCTTTTGGCTTGGCTTTTAGATTTTATGTGGCCTCCAAAGACCGTGTAAAGCTCTCTAATGACAGATCACTCTTGGCACACTTTGTGGGTTATTTGAATAATGAATGAGTGCACGTAGAATATAAATATTCATCCTTAAAATTATTCTAATAAGATTCTTTGTTTGCACTCCCCTGGCTGCATTTTTTAACATGCCAAGAGATGTAGCATGGATATAAGAAAAACACTCAATCTAATAATTGCATTTAATTACCTTCTCATTACCTCAACTTTGGATGGTTATGCAAGAAAGGGATCTATTGTTTCAAGCCTGCTAAGGTAACATTTCATGATATACCTGAGATGAGTCACGTAATTGCAAGTTCACACAGAAGTTTTCTTTTGCTCATTGCTGCTTTTTTTTTTTACATTGTCATCTTTCCAGTGACAAACCCCCCCATCCTGCCCGCCCCCCCCACTCTTTTGAACTTTTTAACTAATCACTCACGGGTGGAAGCACCGCTGCTTCATATATCCACATTGACCTAAATAGCCAAAGGGAGGCCCCAGCAGCAGTGATATTAGGGTGGCCCCGCCTCCTGAGGTGCCAGCCACAGAACACATTGGTTAAAAAGTATCCGCACAGGTGGCAGAGTGGTAGTGCTGCTGCTTTGCAGTAAGGAGATTGTGGGTTTGCTTCCCAGGTCTTCCCTTTTTGAAGAGCGCTTTGAGTAGTGAGAAAAGCGCTATATAAATGTAAAGAATTATTATTATTATTATTAACACAGGGATTGGAAGCCACTTTAAATAAATGGTATCTGATAAACAAAATAATAAAGAAAGCTTGCATAAATATTGTGAAAAATAATAACTTGCATATAACAAAACAACACAAAAAACTGGCTGTAATACAACAGGAGTACATGAGAGAGGCAAATTTGCGTTTTCTATTAAAATTGTGAAGATTCTGTGCTTACCATTATTACCAACCGGGATTTGACGGTGATGTCCCCCTCCTGTGAGCATTATGGGAAGTTTTCGGGACTATGTGCCTGGAACTCTTTAGTATGCCATTATATGCCATTTTTTATTTTTAATATTCTTTCCCTTGTAAAGCATTTCAAACTTAAAAAAACAGTTCCCCATTTTTGGGCCTGCTTAGGCTGTGATAGTTGGAGCTAGCTGACTTGGAATGAGCCTCTTCTAGACAGGCTGATGAAGGTGCTGGCATGCTTTTGAAGGTTCTCTGTGTCCTAAAATTGGATAAAAAGGTTGGCACCTTCTCTTTGAGTCTTTTAGCTGCTCTCATTTGTCTTTCTAGTCCCAAAGATGCACACCTTAGGAGAAATTGGATGTTTGGGCGAGTGGTCCTTGTGATGGATTGGCTATTGCATTGCAGCCACAGCTTTTTCTCCAGCTTGTATTTATTTTCTACTAGCTGATTACCCAGTGGCTTCGCTCACTGAGTGCAAGGGAAAAAAATAAAATGTAGTATTTATAAAATAAGTTTGTTAATTGCCAATTTTATTTTTCAACAAATAAAGAGCACTTACAATAACATAGAAATCAATATAAACAACATTATTAACATCATTATCATATGAGAATATGAAGTAATATATAAGAAGCACATTGCATATAAATATAAATTATTAAACAGTAAAATCTTCTTCTATAATACGCTACAATGGCTGTTCACTTGTCTGTCCAGGATTTTAAATCACCTGTAGCTCGCAAACTGTTTCACCTATTGACTTGAAATTTGGTACGCATATACTACGTGATGTCTACTATCCGCTTTCGGGGTGATGATTTTATTACTCTTTTAATCTTTATTTTATTTTATTGTAGAATCAACTCTCGGCAGTGCACAGCAGGGCGGCTGTGCGGCGGATGCGTATGGGCACCATTCTCATTCCCTACCACCTTTGCTAATCATTCTTGAGGCAGATTGAAGACTTAAGTGCCAGATTAAGTGAAAGGTTAAAGAAAACATACTAAGTAATTGCAACACAAAAACTAACTTAGTCAGTTTTAATGCGAAAAGATGCCGACAAAAGAAGAGAACCAGCAGGCCGCTAGGGTGGAGTAAAGCAAGAGCTGCTCAGGAAGCACATCAACCTCTGAGCAAACGAATGCTAAACGTAGAGAGAAAGAGGATGAATACTATGAATGCTCAATTCAAGTGTATTTACTGCACGTTACCGTGCAGTGCACCATTACTGGTATTTTGATAAAAGAATTTGAACAGCATATAAGAAGCGTATAAATTATTAAACAGTAAAACATTAACATTTAAGAAGTAAAGATACATTGAGTACTACTGCAGTGTTTTCAGGTATACTACATTTTTTGTTTGCCCATTACGTGCATAAATGTATACATTTTTTGGTGTACCTACCGAAGAACACGCAACATATAACTGACCGTGGGAGAAACATGGATTTTAAACACGTGTTGAGTTCATTCGCTGGTGTCCCTCGTGGAATAACTGGTAATGTTTGACGAAAATCTCCTGCCAGTAAAACGACAGTACCTGCCATTATTTTGCTAGGATCTCTGAGATCTTGCATTGTTTGGTTCAAGGCTTCATAAGCTCTTTTATTATGCCATGGTGCACTCATCCCAAACTATTATCTTTGAATGTTGCAAGACTTTTGCCTTTCCAGTGCCCGTGCGTATGTTGCAAATTGGATTTTCGTCGTGAGCGAGGTTTAATGGTAATTGCAATGCTGAATGTGCTGTACGGCCTCCATCTAATAATGTAAAAGCGATTCCCGATGACGCTACAGCCAGTGCTATGTCACCATTCACTCTCTCGGCAAGAATCAGGTTTATTAAGAATGTTTTTCCTGTTCCTCTGTGGTCATACGTAATTTCCGTTTCAAACACTCATACGTAATTTCCGTTTCAAATGCGAAAAGAATTTTATACATATAGATTTGATGGTTGTTTTTGATTCATTGTTAATTATTAAATTTTCCCCTTTTTGTATTATTCCGGGTAGATTTGTTTAATATTTACTTATATTCTGTCTCTTTAAATGTCTTGAAATTATTTGAACTTTATGGGTGGGGCACCAGGAGGCGGGGCCACTCTGGCTTTATAGTCAGCCAAGAACGTGAAACCCAGCATCAAGTTTCTTTCATTTTCTTCTGATATTTTGGGGTTTTGTGGATTCATACTTTAGAAAGTTCTCTGTGTCATAAACGTTATATAAAAAGGTTATAAAATGGATGGATGTTATTGTATCCACTTGCATTTAATATGAATTGATATACAGTGGAACCTCGGGTCATGAACGTCTCGGACCACGTACAAATCGGGTTACGACCAAACTTTTGTATCTGTTCACGACCACACACTCGGGTGATGAACAAGCCAGTTTCCCTTCCGGTTCGTACGTGCTGATGATTTCCTCGTGTGTTCAGTCTCTCCCTGTGCGTTCCCTGTGCAGCGAGCGAGTGAGCGAGAGAAAGCGACCGAGCAAGAAAGAGAGAGAGTGCGAGCGAGTGAGTGAGTGAGAGAGATAGAGAGGGCTGGCCGCATATGCCGTGAAGGCAGTTAAAGAATGCACCGGGCTTGTTTTTAAAGAGACTGATTTGAGCATTGTTTTTACCTCGCTGTATTTAATGAAGACTTTTTTCTATTGGATTTTAACCTCCACTTCACTACTGTTTACAGCGATCGGTTCGTAGCGTGCATTGCTGCAATGTTGCTTTTCTTGGTTGTTTATTAAACCCTAACCCTAACCCTAAATTTTTCAAATGTTCATGTTTGTCCCTGTGCTTAAAACTCATTAAAAAAAAGTGTTTACAGCGAACGGTTTGTAAGGCGATAGTGTGAATTCTTGCAATGTTACTTTTCTCTGTTAAAGGTTTTCTCAGTGTTATTCAATGTTTTTACATTTAGTTTACTATTACGCTGTGCATTCTATGGTATGATTAACTATTTTTGTGCTTAAAAATCTTTAAAAAAATATATTTACATACAGTTCGTAAGGTCTGGAACGGATTAATTGTATTAATTGTATTTACATACAATCCTATGGGTGAAATTACTTTGGGTAACGACCAAATCGGGTTACGACCAGAGTTTTGGAACGAATTACGGTCGTGACCCGAGGTTCCACTGTAATTTTAAAATACAATTATAAACATCCTTCTAGTGGAGTTGGATTGCACAAGTCATTTTTGTAAGAGTTTTCTCCTGGGATTTCCATATTCTTTCACGGTTTCCAGACATGTCGTCAGGTCGGTTAGCAGCTCCAAACAGGCATGGGGTGCTAACAAGTGTTGGCTCCTTTTCTTAACATATCTTACTCTTGTCCATGAAACAGCAAAGGTTACAAAAAAAGGAACAGGTGGAAATTTGATCTGATAAAAATATAAATATTCATAAGATAGACCCAGCAGTAGTGATAGTAGGATGGCCCCGCCTCCTGGGGTACCAACCACAGAACCCCATTTGGATGCCATTTTATAAAAACGGTACCTGATAAACAAATAATAAAGAAAACCACCAGAAATAGCATGAAAAATAATAATGCACAAAACAACACAAAACCGGGCTGTAATACAACAGGAGTACATCAGAGAAGCAGATTTGTGTTTTCTATGAAAAGACTGAAGTCTTGTAATACATTTTAATTTATTATTGTGCCCGGTGAGTGGCGATGTGTTACATGCTGGTGCACCGTATTATGTGCGCTTGGTAATACTACTACTGCTACTATGACATTCAAACCCATTCTTCAGAAGCCATAAAGCGGCAGCACTAACCTCTGCACCTTTGAATTAAAATTTTCATTGTTGTAGTGTCATTCTCTTGCAAAATAATGGAAGTGATATTGTTACATTGGTTTTCGATTCAAAGTCACAGAGAGGCAGAAATCGACCCTGAATGGACCCAAAGTCATTCTAGCGAGTTTTCTCATTTAGCAGGAGCAAAATCACCAGTGAAACAAATCTTAGTGCCAGTTTTGTTAAAGTATATGCAAATTGAAACTTCCCTGTACGCAAATTGAAACAGCTGGAAGCTGTTAGACAATGTTGACAATGTCCTCCCCAGTTGATCACAAAAGCCGCTCACACTCACACGGGGCTAATTCAGAATCACCAATGAACTGAACGTGGCTATCTTTGAGGTATGTGAAGCTCCTTCACCCTCACAGTCACATAATATAAAGTACAGGATATATTTTTAGGTTGTGCGAGGAAATACTATGGAGAGGGGAAGAACATAGAAACAATAAAGAGATGGTGACCATTCTAGGAATGACACCTAAGCTGCTGACTCCTTGAGGCAGCCTGTCGCAATAAATATTTATTGAAAGTTATAACTTAAAATAGACATTTTTAAGTTGCACTCTTTCAGACCATCAGAATCTAATAAAAGAGCATACATCAAAGATTAGAGAAGAGAGCAGCCTGTCCATCACAGAGCAGCTCATCAATATTTATTCACAAAGCGTTGCCAAAAAACTCATCAAGCTTAGACTTGAAGCTCCCCGGAGAGCCTCTGTGTGTGGTGACTTTTCCCATTCATTGTGTTCACAAATATCCGTCTCTGGCTGGTGACACGCTGGTTTGTGCTGCTGGCTTTTGATTCCAGTTTGGCCGCCGTGTCTGTGAGTGTGTGCAGTTTGCACCTTCTCTTAAACTCTTTTAGCTGCTCTGGTTTGTCTTTCTAGTCCCAAAGATGCAGCCATTAGGAGAAATTGGATGTTTGGGCGAGTGGTCCTAGTGATGGATTGGCTGTTGCATTGCAGCCACAGCTTTTTCTCTGGCTTGTATTTATTTTCTGTTTAATGGTTTGTTTCTGGTTCATTTTTAATTACTATTTTTCCCGTTTTGTATTATTCCAGGTAGATTTGTTTATTATTTATTTATATTCGTTCTCTTTCAATGTCCTGAAATTATTTGAACTTTATGAGTGGGGCCCCAGGAGGCGGGTCCACCCTGGCTTTATACTCAGCCAAGAAAGTGAAACCCAGCATCAGAGCACTAAGTTTGTGAAGTTTCTTGAAAGTATGATTTTCTTCTGATATTTTGGGTTTTTGTGGATTCTTGCTTTTGTATTCTTTGGATTGTGTGTTTGGCCCTTTAGGCCTTATTTTTGCTTGATTTATCTAATTTTTCTAATAAATTCCTCAATTTATAAAGATTCCTGTTTGAACATCTCATTATCTCGGGCAAGGTTTTCTTCAAATCCTTTCATTTGTGTGACTTTTGCTTATTTTTACTTATTTTATCTATAATAATGATAATAATAATACATTTTATTTATATAGTGTCTTCCCCATGCTCAAGGCACTATGTTTTGTGTACTATTCTTTATTTTTGGTTTTGCCTGTGTAAGTAAAATGCTTGTGTTATGCTCCAGATGTTTTTTAGGTGGTCCCCCAAATGGTGGGGCCACCTGCCAGTCACTACAAGGAACTGCTCTCCTCCCTATTAATCTGGAAGGTCCTCCACAGTTCTTGACAGTTCATTATGAATATACCGGTATTTGTATTTATGGTGAATTATTAGATATCTGATTATTTTTTTTAACTTTCTGCTTTGTTTTTGACATTGCCTTTGTGGTGCTCAGGTGTCATGGGTTGCATGGCTGCACTTAGGTCCTAATTTGGGATCCTGAGGTGGTTCGTCATGTGGTGGGTGCGGCAACGCGCTCTATCAGTGCGTGCTCCCAACCTTTGAAATTCTGTATTGGGACTTAATTTGACTTGGATTGCCTTTGTTACAGGCAACTCCATTTTGCCTTTGTGCCCCACAGAGCTTCACTGTAATTGGAATCCTTTTTTTCTGAAAAATAAATCTTTTATTTTATAAAGATTTGGTGGTTGCTCTTATTACTAGCTGGGGTTTGATGATGATATCCCCCTCTAGTGGGCATCATTGGAAGCATTTGGGACTATGTGCTTGGCACTCCTAGTTCACAATAGTACGGTTTCTACAAACCAGTTCTTACTTATTTATTTTCTCATATCAAAGTATAGGGAAAGTATTGTAATTGCCCAAAAATTCAACCTCGAAATTTTGATGAATCTCGACATTTTAGACCTCCTTGAGTCTGATTTACTTTCTCATAGGGAAAGTACTGCAATCGTCCAAAAATTTGATTTAGAAATTTTGATGAATCTTGACGTTTTATACCTCCCCGAGTCCCATTTATTTTCTCGTAGGGAAGGTATTGTAATTGACCAAAAATTCGACCTCAAAATTTTCATGAATCTCGACGTTTTAGACCTCCTTGAGTCTGATTTACTTTCTTGTAGGGAAAGTATTGTAATTGCCCAAAAATTCAACCTCGAAATTTTGATGAATCTCGACGTTTTAGACCTCCTTGAGTCCAATTTACTTTCTCATAGGGAAAGCACTGCAATCGTCCAAAAATTTGATTTAGAAGTTTTGATGAATCTCGACGTTTTATACCTCCCCGAGTCCCATTTATTTTCTCGTAGGGAAGGTATTGTAATTGACCAAAAATTCGACCTCAAAATTTTCAAGAATCTCGACGTTTTAGACCTCCTTGAGTCTGATTTACTTTCTCGTAGAGAAAGTATTGTAATCGTCCAAAAATTTGATTTCGAGATTTTGATGAATCTCGACATTTTACACCTCGCTGAGTCCGAAAATGCCATTTTTGGAATTATGTCTGTGTGTCTGTCTGTCTGTGTGTGTTTATGTAAACAAGATAACTTGAGTACGTTTTCACTTTGGTCAGCCAAATTTTGCATACAAGTCTTAGGTTCAGTAACTTTTGGACTATTTCCACTAACTGGAAGTGGTTCTTTTTTATTCATGCAGTTTCAACTTTATTTTTATATTAATTGCTGAATATATTATTAATTTGATTTGGTTTGTTGTTGATGGTTCTTTAATGTACATAATCTAAAAATATAATCATTGTCTTGTGGCTTACTCCTCAAATATCCATCCCTATATCTGAGTATATGAGAAAGTCTAGGGGAGACCACTCTTGATTTTTAATATTCTCGTTGTTTGGTATGCTTTAGAACTTCTATTTCATTTCAAACTTTAAAAATCTAATTCTCATTGTTTGGTCCTGCTTAGGCTGACGTTTGCATGTAGTAGTTGGTGCTAGCTAACTTGAAGTGAGCCTCTTCTAGACAGATTAATGAAGGTCCTGACTTGCTTTGAAGGTTCTCTGTGTCCCTGAATTGGATAAGATAGTTAGAAATTCAATGATTGTCTTTTGCTGTCATTGTACTGTAACACGGATGGATGTATTTAGGAAACAATGTAAGTGTAATGCCTATTTATAAATATCATTTGATGTAGAGTTTGATGACATGCCTCATTTTTGTGTTTTCCACTGGGATTTCAGTGTTCTTTACAGTTAACAGACATGTTGTTATGCCGGTTAGCAGCTCCAAACAGACATGGGGTGCTGTCTGGTGTTGGCTCCTTTTCTGGACTGTCTTACCCTTGAACATGAAACAGCAGAGGTTACAAAACAAGGAATACATCTGCTTTCTATCCAAGTTCAGAGATGCAGGGAACTGGTGCCAACCCCGGCAGCACTGGAGACAACCCTGCACAGGGCACCACAAAAAAGTTGTCTGTTATTAAAATAAAAGAACATAAAGGATGGAGGTTATTCATGTCATACTGTTTTCCAGTGGCATCATTTGAAAAAAAAAAAAACTCTAACCTTGTTTTAAAATTCAAAGCAGGGAGAAGTGAATAATTTGTGAAACTAATTTCCCAATTTGAAATCTGTTGTAGACTAAAAACCTTTATAATTTGTTTGTAGCATTAGCCTCATTTACATAGAAAATGATCCCCGGGCATTTAGACTGTGCAGTGATGGATGGTTTTAGTGCAATGGGGCGTTAACAGGTCTTTAGTGGACCATGATCCTAATGAAAATGATGAGCAAAGATGTACTAAAATTGATAAATACATGGCAACAGAGGTATCAATGGGAACGGTACAAACGAGTGCTCTGGCCATATTCCAGAATGCAGTAATTAACATCCAGAAAAGGAACATGCTATTTAGTTTTACCATTTGGCCATTACTGTGCGTTAGCACTGCTAAGATACAGAGTCCTGGATTTGACGTCCATGCTTGGCCATTGTCAAGGTGAAGTCTACGCGCTCCTTGTGTTTGTGAGTTTGACACATTCACTAATAAGGTTAATGGCCATGTCTTAATTGCTCGGGTCTGTGTGTGCCATATGTCTTCTACAGGATTAGTTTCTGTCTTTCATGCAGTGCTGCTAGTATAGGCTCAGATCTCTTCCATGACAGTATCTATGTGTGGTGTATATATACATATATATATATATATATATATATATATAGTATATAATCGCGTTTGAGTTCTCCCGCGGATAAGTCGGGCTTCATTTTACCTTATAATTTCCGGTATTTTATAATATTGGTCGTATAAGTTGACTGCGGTAAACTCACGCTATTGGTCCAAGAGGTAATGATATGCTAATGCCCACCTGAGAGAGTAACCGGAGCACATGGCCTTTTTTTTTTCTATGTATTGTGCCTATGTGACCACACTGTAATACCCGAACTATTCCAAAGCAACGTTTGCGTAGTTATGCATTTTTTGTATCTCACACCCTCTTTCACCTTTATCGTTAGTTAGAGCATCCCTCATCTATGATGGAGTGTTGTAAAAAAAAAAAAATGAAGTGTTGTATTTTTAAATGGGTGTATAAGTCGGGGTCTGATTTTATGATCAATTTTTTGGATTTCAATACCCGACTTAAACACGAGTATATACGGTATATATATATATAGGTTCGATTCCCCGAGAGGGGAGCAGTAGAGTGTGTACGCCTGATGAGCCCAAATGAGGGCGAAACACGTGTCGCGTACTCTTTGCTTTATTTGACAGTAAACTATGCAAGATGCATATATATATACAGTATATTCTATTCACACTTTATTTTAAGTTTTGCTACCTAGCAATCATTTTAAGTATTGACGTTGTCAAGTTGTTCAGTTCACCTTTCTTATAAAAGCAGTTTAGTGAAGTTCTGAACGCTCTTCATGACACCAGTTCTTTAACATTAAGCCTTGGCAAAGATATGCCTGTAAGTCTCTGTTATAAATAATTATTTTATAAATGTTTGTTAAGATGTTTATCTGCTAAAGTTAATTAATTTTTTATATGCATTCCTTTATTCATTGATTATTTGGTGTGAACATTGTACTGAGAGCACCCTCTGTATTGTGTTTTGTAGTTTTACAATCAAGAATGAAAGATTTATCAGTAAAAGCCTCACTCTGAACAAGAAACGAGTTTACTGGAGTTAATGTTCGCTATCTGTCTAGTTTTGCAAGGATACGCAATCGCGAGGGCAGAATAATATATATATTATGCAAACAGTACGCGACACGTGTTTTGCCCTTATTTGGGCTCATCAGGCGGACACACTCACTGCACCCCTCTCAAGGATCGAACATGCTGTGAATGTAATTTACCCAGTGCAGGATTTACGTATAAGCTACACAAGCTATAGCTTAGGGCCCCCCGCCTTCTTGGGGGCCCCCAAAACAAATTGTCCGAGTGAGCAATTGTCATATATACTTAAATTAGGTACAGCATTATTTGTCCCAATCAGGCCCGGCCTTAGGCATAGGCAAAGTAGGCGACCGCCTAGGGCCCCGGCGTCCGGGGGGCCCCGGATCGACTCCTTGGTCTAATTTTCACGCATTTCACAGAGCTTCCAGGGCCCCCCTCAGGGGGCCCCTGGACCCCCCTTTCGCCTAGGGCCCCATAATACCTAAGACCGGGCCTGAATTTACCCCGATTTCCAGGCTGTCAAATAAACGAACTACACGGCGTGGCGCAACGTAAACAGGCTTCGCCGCTGACATCCGAGATTCGATCCCCGAGAGGGGTGCAGTGAGTGTGTACGCCTGATGAGCCCAAATACGGGTGAAACACATGTCGCGTTCTCTTTGCATTATTTGACAGTAAACTATGCAACATTTTATTATCTGCTTCTCGCAACTGAGAGGACCAACTTGCAGACCAACCACAAGCATTACCTGGTAGGTAACCACCCATACAATCAGATTGTCATTCAGAATACGAATGCTATGAATATATATATATACTAAATATACTAGCTGTGTAAGCCCGTGCTGTAAAAAGCCTGGGGTCCTAGAAACTATTGAAATCATCAGAAAAAAATTGAAATGTAGAGATGTCAGGTAATTGAAAGGAACTACTCTGGACATCTCTCTCCTAGGAGGTTTCGTTTTGCTGATGTGCTTGCCTCACTTGTGTTATTAGCAGCTAAACAAGTTTCTGTTTCCTCGGAGGTTCCACCTTCCCTGCTCCGCTATAAAAGTGAGATACTACCAGCATGGTGCGTCTCTTTCTGGAAAGAGCAGACCAATAACAGGAGCTCCTATCTGAACTTGATGCACTCAAGAGAAGAGTGAAAAATCCTTTTGTTTATTTCTTTAGTTAACCTGCTTCTTGTTTTGTCTTATTTGACGTACCATTGAGCGCCTGTTTTCCGTTCAGGAACTTTGTAAATGTTAAAAGGGTGACCCAACACTTCTTCTGTAACCAGCATAGTCCCTTAGTTGATGACCATATACTGTATATGTGAAAATTTGTGAACTTGGAGAGGTGTCAGCTAACTCTTACGAATTACCAAGTGCAGAGGACGTGGATCCTCCTGTGCTTGCTGCCCCACTGGCTTTTGTAAGAAGACACTAGCGATACCATATCATACGAGTCCTATTAATCTTTGTCACGAGAAAATACCTCAAGATAGACAATATCTTTAGTGAAAACTTCAAGCTTTCCCTTTCTTTGCTGAGGTGTTTCACTTGTTGAGCGCGGCTTTTGCTTCATTTCAGCATTGTGTCTCTTCACCTCTGTCATTAATATGACATCATTGTTGCGCGATGGAGTTTGCTGCACCCAGGGCTTTCGTAGTGAAAAGTGAGATGCATGAAAGTGCTGAAAAAATGTAAAAGTGCTTGCATACGTCATCTAGTGGACTGCTTCATACACACACAGGTCTTTTGTTTATATATGTTGTCACACACGTGCACATGGAAGGAAGCTAGAAGGACCAAAATAAGGCAATTCCACGCCAGGTCAGGAGGTGGTGGGGTGCAGTAACCCTTTCTCTGTTATCCCTGCAGACCAAACACGGGAAATTCTGCCTGGGTCCGATGACGTCTTTTCCATTTCCGGCCCCGATATCATAATTTCTGCTGGCCTGCCTTAAAAGCCAGACAACCTCCTTCAGTTCTCAGTTCCTAATCTGAACTCAATCTGTACACTACTGTACTATCAATTATTCAACTTTGCAGCCTTATTCAAGTATACGGGTGGCTGCCTCAAACCTTTTCATATGTGAAGATGATTTATTTTCACAATGTCTAATATAAAATGCTAACGGTTGTTTCCATCTATCACACGACTTCTCGTGAATCGCTGGGGCTAGAACCTTGAACTTGGTCTTAATCAAAAGCTTTAGACGTGATACATGCTAGAAGCAAAAACTGTAGTTAGTAGCAACCTCCAAAAAGTTTATCAGGGTTTGTATTTTTTTTATAAAAACCGTGTGAGCAAACTGATTGAGAATGTGACATGGCATAAAGAAAAAGAAGAGCTAAGACATCTGCTCAGTGTGAAGCTACTTGTAGAAGATGCTTACATGATATGAAGAAGAAGAAGAATGACACTTGCTGCACCTCAAGTACATGCAGCGCAAGCTATCCAGCTGGTGCCCTCGTACTACTGGGACTGAGCCTTGATCTTGGGAGGACTGGAGCTTCACGTATTTCCTAGTACTTCATATTCCAAGAATAGATACTGAATATGATCAAACATGGCTAAAGTCTTATTCTATTTTTGAAATAATAAAGTTTTGAGGTAAGGTAATAATACTCACTGCTCATGGTACAGGAGAGTGGCAACATGTATCATGTTAATTTGCACATGCAATTAAAAACTTTACTATACTCTGTACACGTGACAATACTGACCCTATGAACATATGACATGGCATGTTTCAATTTTGTAGATGTCTTGAGGGCCCATCAGAACGCACCACTCATGTGAATTTTCTTCAGATATTCTCATCTTCTTAAAATCTGTAGTTGAGCCGGTTAGAATTTTTTAGTGGTTACAAATGTTCCCTGTGAACATTAGAGGGCCAGGGTTCAAGGTGGGCTCCTGCCTTGTACCCAGTACTGTCGGGATAGGTCCCAGCCTGGTTTCACTCTGCTTTGAAATAAGCAGTTGACAAACCAACAAACACCCGCTGGCATCAGAGCTGAGTCTGCATGCTCCCTTGTCCAAAGAAGACTCCTTCTGCATTCATTTTATTTTTAATACCAAGTTGAAGTTGAAAGCAGCACCCGTGAGACCTTCAAATCTTGACTCAATGACATTTTAAATTAAAGGCGACACACGGCGAGAGCTACGTATCGGTCTTGCTTGGAAGTGGTTTTATTTCTGTTAGGCCGGCGCCTGAAACAGAACAAGAAAGCTGTCATCCCTCTGCTATTATGACAATTACATGACGGCTTCCTAGAGATGTGCACAACTGGCATGTCAAAAAAGAGGATGTTGAAATTAAAAAGGCTGAAACAATATTCACTGCCTTTTTTTTCCTTTAGCTGGAATTTAAACACATGCACAAGGCAAATTCTTTTTTTCTTAAATACATCTAATGGCGACAAATGAAAGGAGCAGAAAAGTGTTTCACTCGTAAAATGTACTCATTTATTTGGTCGCCTGGATTTCTATATCACCGCTCAGAAAATGTGATGTTCAGAAGCCTTTTCAGAAGGATATTAGCAGTGCTATATCAACCGCTAACGACGTACTTTTGTCATTAATTTCGGTCCAGATCATTATTCACCAGAAGTGAAAGACAGAAGGTGGTACAACCAACCCTGGTGGGCCCTCTTCAATTAACAGCTAATTAAGGAGCTTCAGAAAGGGAGGCCTGAATGGTCCAAAGCTTTCTGAATTGCTCCGATCAAATATGTCCCTTCTTTTTTTCTTTGCTTGACTTGGTGGTCCCAGATCAGTCACTTAATCAGCTGGGCCTCCCGCATGACCAACTTACCAAGCATTCAGCTCAATTAAACATCTTTCCTCTTAAGAGACCAAGGATTAAATGAGCACCATGGTTAAATTACATTCTCACTCTCCTGAGTAGATTAGTCTGTTAGTTAACTCACAGCCTCCGGGATTTCATTGTAAATGTTGCCTCAGTGACTAACGTTCTGATTTCAAGTTAAGTACATTTACTCTTTGCAAAGGGGGTCTGATGGTGTGCCAGACATGGATCACATTTAAATCTACAAGTGAAATGTGAGAAATGTAAGTGCAAAGTAAAGAGGCAGAAAAAAAAATCTACAAAATGGAACAGATGAGGGTCCCACTAAATGATTGAACAATTCGGTAGATTAATAGATAGATATAAAGGCACCAAATAACAGACAGATACATAGACAGATAAATAGATTTTAGTATAGTAGGCTAGATAGATAGATAGATAGATAGATAGATAGATAGATAGATAGATAGATAGATAGATAGATAGATAGATAGATAGATAGATAGATAGATAGATAGATAGATAGAGTAGAACCTCTGGTCACGAATGTTTTTGAACACGTACAAATTGGGTTACGATCAAAAAGTTTGCAAAAACTTTGCATCTGTTCATGACCAAACGCTCTGGTGGCAAACAAAAACACTGGCGGCCAGTTTCCCTACGCGCGTTTGTACGCGCCAATGATTTGCCATTCTCCGTTTCCCATTTTCTTTTATTTGCATATACTGGGCCTAACAAAGCAGCTGATGTTGCAAAAGGAGTTACAATGTTAACTAAGCAGATGCCTCAAGTGCTGGAAGAGGTGGAAAAACCGTTGCTAGTGTGGTTGAACGAGAAGCAACTTGCAGGGGATAGCGTAAGCGAGCCAATCATATGCGAGAAAGCTAGGAAGATTCATGGCGATTTGTTGAAACAAAATCCTTCTTTGAGTGGCGAAGGTGAGGAATTTAAAGCCAGTAGAGGATGGTGTGAAGAGTTTTGCAAGAGAAGTGGCATTTAATTTTTTTTCCCTGTGCTTAAAACTCATAAAAAAAGTATTTACATCGAGCGGTTTGTAAGGCTCTAGCGCAAATTCTTACAATGTTAGTTTTCTCTGTTGTTCAAGGTTTTCTCAGTGTTATTCAATGTTTTTACATTTAGTTTACTATTACACTGTGCATTCTATGGTATAATTAACTATTTTTGTGCTTAAAAAATATATATACAGTATTTACATACAGTTCGTATGGTCTGGAACGGATTAATTGTTTTTACATACAATCTTATAGGGAAATTACGTTCAGGTCGCTACCAAATCGGGTCGCATCCAGAGTTTTGGAACGAATTACGGTCGTGACCAGAGGTACCACTGTAGATAGATAGATAGATATTTTAGTGTATTAGGCAGGATTAGATAGATAGATAGATAGATAGATAGATAGATAGATAGATAGATAGATAGATAGATAGATAGATAGATAGATAGATAGATAGATAGATAGATAGATAGATAGATAGATAGATAGATATTTTAGTGTAGTAGGCAGGATTAGATAGATAGATAGATAGATAGATAGATAGATAGATAGATAGATAGATAGATAGATAGATAGATAGATAGATAGATAGATAGATAGATAGATAGATAGATAGATAGATATTTTAGTGTAGTAGGCAGGATAAGATAGACAGATCTTTTTAGATTCTGAATCTCCCAGGTGATGTTGTGTGTGTATATTGGACTTTGTAATGGACTGCTGCCCCATGTGGAGTTTGTTCCTGACAAGACAGGCTCATGTCCCTCCATGGCCCAAAAGTAGATTAAGTAGATGTGATAATATTGTGTTATGATTAATAATAAAAATACAGCATGGCATCCAGACTCCCTTTGGCACAGCTAATTAGAGATTTTCAAGCGCTATTTATTGTCATTATTAATGAGGCTGGTGTGTATATTGCTTACACTCAAAGATCAAATGGTGCAAAACATAAGTACTTTGTTAGATATGTTAGGAAGAAGGAACTATTTGATGTGCTGTGTGTGTATGGGTAATTGCCTCTCACATGCAGCACAACCCAGATAAAAGTGCTCTGAAAAAAAAATTGTTGAAATAAATGTTTGTAATTCTGTTTCTGACACCACATTTTTACTTTCTAACCCGTCCTCACCTGACCTCCCAAAAGATTCATTTTTATCCTTGGAAACCATTCATCATATTTGTCTCCCTGGCTAATATTGCTCTGAAGCAGGGAGTTGGACTAAAATTCTTACAAACGTGAAGCAGCATGTGAGATCATCAGCAAATAACTTGCTTTTTTGTTTTAGTTTATTATTTCATTATGTTTGCATTTATTTAGAAAGAAATTGAAATTTGCCAGGTGAAGCTCAATGGCATGATGTGGTCTTCTCAAAGCACTTGAAACCTGCATTGATTCTCAGCTGGGGTGTCCTTCTTGTGGATCAGATGCAGTCTCCCCGTGTTTGTATGGATTTCATTTGTGAAAATTCTGTTTTTTTTCTTTTCACAGTCCAAAGACTTGCTGATGTGACATTAAGTGAGGCACCATGCTGGCATTCTGCCTTCATCTTAATGACAGGTTGGGCTCTTAGCCTATAAATACAGCGGATTCAGAAAGAACTCAGATCCCTTCAGTTTCTGCACAAATTATTGTCTAATAGATTTAATTTCACTTGGATAAATCTGCTATATTTGCCCATCGATCTGCACACAATAAACCATAATGATAAAGTCAGTCAGTCAGTTATTGTTCAACCCGCTATATCCTAACACAGGGTCACGGGGGTCTGCTGAAGCCAATCCCAGCCAACACAGGGTGCAAGGCAGGAACAAACCCTGGGCAGGGTGCCAGCCCACCGCAGTAATGACAAAGTGAAAACACGTTTTTAGAAAAGTTTGCAGATTTATTGCCTACATTGAATCCCAATCTGTAACAGAAATGCGAAGAAGATTTTGCATTAACGTTCCTCATTTAGGGCGAATTCCTTCTCATACGTCTATTTGAAAGCAGTTCAATGGATTTCAATCTACTGACAGAGTAAAGGAAATGTTTGTTGAACCAACGTGAACTGCAAGAACAGCAGAAATGATCAAAAGGGCGAGACGGGCCGTAGAGCAGATTAAGCACAACCAAATTGAACTGAAATGTCGATTCACATGGGACTAGTTTAACCTGAGGTTAATTTTTACGGACTTTTTATAGACCATATAAGGCTCTGCAATCTTTACTGAGATGTGAATGTGTGGTCATTAGAACAACAAACTGGAGAAGAACAGGCCATTTAGCCAAACAAAACTTGCCAGTCCTATCCACCTAATTCTTCGAAAATAACATTATGTCGAGTTTTGAAAGTCCCTAAAGCCCTACTGTCTACTACACCACTTAGTCACTTATTCCATGTGTCTGTGGTTCTCTGCGTGACAACAAACATTCAAACGTTAGTGCAAAATTTACCCTTAACAAGTTTCCAACTGTGTCTCCGTGTTCTTGATGAACTCTTTTTAAAGTCACCGTCTCGATCCACTGGACTAATTCCCTTTATAATTTTAAACACTTCGCTCAGATCTCCTCTTAATCTTCCTTTTCTTAAACTGTAAAGGCTCAGCTCTTTTAATCTTTCCTCAGAACTCATCCCCTGTAGCCCTGCAATCAGTCTAGTTGCTCTTCTCTGGACTTTTTCTAGTGCTGCTATGTCTACGAGTGATTCAAACAGGACTAAAATTACTGCTGTCCTTCGTTAATAATTACTTTACTAAGCCTCCTGGTGTAAAACTAATTTAGTCTGAACAAGGCAAGTGAAATGATTATTCAAACTATCCTTTCAAAAATCATCACAAGAAGAATCTATTTTCCTCTGTTTTGCTAAAGTTTACAGTAAGAGTTTACTTTGGAAGTGTTATGCCTAATGAATCTATTTTTTTTTTGCTTCACACTTTCTCTGCTAGGAATATTCATGTGGGAAATATGCTTGAAAATAAACAAGCTGTTATTGTTTTTTATTATATGGCCATTTTTATATTATCTGTGTATGGTTGTGCTGTCATCCTTTTTAATAAAACCCCTGTGTGCATCCAGTGTCTGTGTGTGTGTGTCTTCTGGTGAAGTGTGCATGCGCGGGGCATGGTGCGAAGCTCCAAAGGCCGCCTGTCGCGTCACACAAGACAAAGAGGGCGGGACCTATAAAATATCGTGCAGCAGATCCAATCAGATTTTGGTAAATGAGGTAAGACCTAAAACATAAAACACGAAAAATCCAATCGGGTACTGAGACGCGGAGACCAGCTTCCCCAAAGAGGTGGGATTAGTGTTTGTTGTTGTGCAAGTGTTCACTCTGAGGATGTCAGATTTGCGATTAAGAAGCTTCACCCGGTAAAGTGTAAAGTGTCAGTCGTTGAAGGAGTTTTCTTAAATATACGAATTTTCATGATATTACAATACGATGACTTTTAAAACTAGATTTGTTTTCGCGCACATTACATCAGTTGCTGGAGAGAATCTACTGATTGCCCACCATTGTGACAGAAAATTAAACGCATATTACGGACAGCAAAGCCAGTATTACTGTCAGAGAAAATTACAGGCATTTTACGGGAAAAATTTAATGAGGTAAAAGGTCCCTTGCCATTTAATATAGACTGTTCCTACTAATGTTTATGGACTACTGTTCTAGCGCCCGTTATTGTAATGAGCTTAATGTCTAGTTATGGTAATAATCCTCTTCTTGTGTCCCATAATCCCCTACCTATGCATGACAGCACATGGTTAAGATTGTCTTACCTCTTTCAAGGTTAAGCCTGGTTGAAGTGGTGGCTCTGAGGCTAGGGATCTGCACTGGCAATCGGAAGGTTGCCGGTTCGAATCCCGTAAATGCTAATAAGGACTCTGCTCTGTTGGGCCCTTGAGCAAGGCCCTTAACCTGCAATTGATGAGCGCTTTGAGTAGTGAGAAAAGCGCTATATAAATGCAAAGAATTATTATTATTATCTCCCTTCAGCCAGCTTGGCAGCAGCATTTGTTCTCGAGGAAAATCCTGAAGACTTGTGTTAGGTTTCCTCTTTCAAGACTAAAGCCTGTCAAAGTGTGACATGCCCATCAGTCCACTGACACACTTTTGCTCTTCTCTTCTCCTCATAACTTTGAATGTTGAGTGGCTAAGACTGAGGTGTTTCTAAGTAATAACATCATCGGTGTGAAGAGAGAGTTACGTCTATATACGGCCATTGTTATCCCCACAGCAATATACTGTACACATGTGAGACGTGGAAAAGTACAGCAAGAACAAGTAAAAGACTTGACGTGTTTCACCAACACACATTCACAACATATCATACAAATTTAAATTTGCCCTCGGGGACAAAAAAAAGTCTAATCTAATCTAATCTTCGCGGAGAGATCATGTTGTAGTGCTGCCACATACTTTATCTGAAGTCGATCAGGTTTTGTGGGGATTGTATTTACAGATTGAGATTGACAGCGGTGCCCCAGAGGTGGGACTTCATCTTCTGGGAGCAATTTGCATAAAACACACTGTTTAAAGGGAGAGAAGACAGCCAAGAAGAAGATGGGGAAAATCGAACAAAGTAGATCAGCATCTGCCTGGGCCATGAGATGCAGTCCTGGAGCTTCTAAAGTCCTGATGGTTAAGTGAAAGTCGGTAATTCGTTTTTGACTGGCGAGTTGGGCGTTCCACTATTTCCCATGGACTCAAGTGACCTTCTCGAAGACCTTACTGTTCTTTATCATGCCGTTTTTACCGTGAAGCTTTTTCGCTACTAGGAGTCAGCACCTATTAGTACTCTTTGTTTTACCTGCTGCCCACAGGGGCTGGAACTGTGGACTTACTTATTAGCTCTTGAAGGGGAACTGGAGGAGGGGTTTTCTTATTGTATATAGATCTATTTTTTGTATCGTCACATATAAGGGTTATTTTGGGTTGGGGGGGGGGCCGATGACTATAAATTCTCTGGCATCAGGTTTGATTAAACATTTTAAAATAAGGTGTGTAAGGGGGGCTCTATAGGGTGTGATATTGGCCTATCCTCTTTATCATCTACCGCAAATTAGGACAGGTTAGTGGTAACAATCGTCCCGTGTCAGCGTGGTGGGCCGAATTGTTACAACGTCACAAACAAGGTGGTCATGTGAAGATCAGGAATGGACGCACTACACAACATTGTACGAGAAAGACGGAGGAGATTTGCAGGCCACATCTCGTGTAGGACAGTATGACAGAACAATGAAAGGCTTCCTTGGCCATGAAAGAGGAAATGGATGGAAGAAAACATCACAGTGGAAGTCCCCTGGTGGAAGACCTTCAACGAGGACCTACAATATATGGAAATCACCTGAAGAGAAGCAGCTAAAGGATGCAACTGGTGGACACAATGCATCTCCCAATGCCCCAATAGGAACAGAAGAATCTAACTCTAAGCTAAATGACATCATCAGACAATGGGGTCACTGGTATACTCCCAGTACATATAGCATGATGGTGACCTGGAGGGGACAGATTTGGGGATATCCTAAAGATATAAAAAGAGAGAATCAACTCTAATGTAGCATGAGTTTATGAATCAATGAAAAACTGACATGACTCATTTAAAATGACAAGGCTATGAATTTACACCAGAAATCCCCTGTAATCGCACTTGTCATCTTACTTTTTTATTTTATGTATGTATGCTGTAAATTTATTATAATTTGAACTGATTGCATTAAGGAAGAGACGAGTGTGAGCACGTGATTCTGAATGTGTTTACTTCGAGGTCAAATAGATTTGTTTTTCTTGTCTGCTCCAAATTGTCATTTTCTTTTGGCAATAAATGACGCCAGGCCTTCAGGTAGTGAAGACCCTTATGGTGTAATCAAATAAAAATTTTAATTTTGGACTGACTGTCAAGGATTTGCTCTGGCAATAGCAATTCCTCGAGAGAAATCTAGAAAATCTTTGTCTCCATGAATAAGTGTGTTTCAGAGACAAAAACCAAAGTATGGTATTAGGATTTAGAATTAATGAGATTGTTAGAAATAAGAAATGGTTATATGGTAATGAGATTGACAATAAGTCTTAATAGAAACACTTATGCATAATAATATTTATACACAACTCAGTGAAATACCTGGTTATACCAGGGTATATTTCATTAACAGGTTAAGGTCAGACAGCAAATATGTACGTGTTTTTAAGATGCGGACCCTTTTGTCATCTGCCATTTACACCACCTCTCTAATACTCTTCTCTGAAGACATTATAGAAAATGCTAATAAAACCAATAATGCGTGATTTATGAATTTACGTAGATGAGATCGTACTTAGGTCAGTACAAAAGCTTATACACGTTGATAATGGTGTACCTTCCATTGACCCCAGGGCTCTCCTGCAGTCTGATGGGAGTTTTAATCCCCACATTTTGGGAGTTTTCCCCCCTTCATTACATAACCCCCTCTCCCCCTACATAACCCAACATTTATGTTTAATATTTTCTGTGTGTCTCTTTGTCTTTTCGCGAGTCTGAGCATATTTTTTTGCTATTGTAGCCCTTGGTTATGAATCTGACATCAGTTTTTGCGATCAGAGTCATATATTTGGGCTGTTTTCACCGCCATATTAGTTATTTACATCACAGCCATTTTTGCCATATCAGGGTTAGGACAACTCCTTATTGTCAGTCGATGTTTCCTCGGAGGTCGTGAGCCACAGGTAATAAATAACTCGATGGATTGAAAGGTCACCATTTTGGGTAATTCCTCATCTGAGTTTGCCGATTCAAAACACCATTTCGTCAAACGTTTCTGCAGTAGCGTAGGGTGGGTGTCAGCCGCCCGGGGCGGAGGAAAATTCTGCCGCCCCCTTATTTAGGTATGGTTCAAATTTTTACAAGATATTATTATTATTTATTGTGAAATTTTGCCGCCCCCTAAAAGTGCCGCCCCCACTACGCTACGCCACTGTGTTTCTGTACTTCTAAAACATATTTTCTAATAGATTTTTTTCCTTTTTTTCGACCCATGCTTGGCAGTCTGTCTTTGATTTTTTGACTCTCAATTTGGCCTTGGCAACAGTGTGGTAGATGTCTCATCCTTTGACTATTTTTTCATATCTGATTATGTTTTTTCTGACAGTTACTTTTAAAAAGGGGCTTGTAGGGTAATCATTTAAAATTGCACCAATGCAAACGCGCATGTAAAATTTAATGAAATTGTTTCAGCCAGTTTTGCAAGACTGGAAAACAACGAAACAGTCAAAGGAACAAGAATACAGTTTTGTTTCTGTAGATAAACACAAATCTACCTGTGTACGCCAGTCCGTTTTAGGACACACATATAATTGAAAATAGACGTACTGAGTATGGACAAACTAGGCCATCTACAGAAATCCATGAGAACAAAGAAACAAACCAAAAACATGTAGCTATTGACCAGGCCGTGAACTGGAAGTAAGTCCCTGGAGCTGTGAGCCAGTAGTGCTAATCCATAAATTGCACAGAATATATGATCACTAATAAGACAAAAGATATTATTAACTTTATGGCAAAAGTTAAAACCATTGCTGTCAACATAAGTTTCTGTTTTCTTGAACCCTCAATTAAGACCACCAGTCTTCAAAAATATAAATGATGGCTGTACAGAAGGAGAATTCAAAGACACGGGATTTTGCTTTTCTGTTGCGGCAGGAAAAAGTAACTTCAGAAAAGAGCTGAACGGGACGATGGAAATCTTAACTTTCATCACCATGAAAGCATTGCTTCTTCCTTCAAAAATAAACTATAGAATGCAGGAAAATAGGGAATACATTGAAATCTGTCTCTCTTTCTCTCTTGACGTGCCCATGCTGTGAATATTTAATTTTTAATGGGAAAAAAAAAGAAAGTTTTCTAAGTAGGAAAAAGTCAAGTCCCTTGAAAAGCGGCCGTCAGCTAAGTGGATTTTAATCTATTTTCTTTTTTTTAAAATTGCATGCCCCTAGTAAATCATCTTTTCTCTAAATTAAGAATTTCACCACACAGAAGCTACCAAAATAAATAAACATTTCAAGCAGAATGCCCTTTTCATGCAAAACAGGATTTCATAATGGGCCTGTTCATAATTTAATGGAGTCCAGTATGACTGAATGAATATGGCAATAGTAAGCATATTCATAGGAATGTGAAATTAATACGATTTGCTCTTAACTTCGTATTAAATTAGTTTCCTAATTATAGTAGTAATTAACTTGAGGCTGCATTTTTAAGAGAGCCCCCTTTGTGCTGATAAATGCAAGAACCCTGAGAGAGAAATAAGCTTCTTGCCTCATTTTCTTTAGTTTACCCAGGATTACTGTAGGTTTTTAGTTTTATACTTGCCAGGTCTGTCATGTACACTCATTTTTTTTTTTTTTTTTTGATTGGGTGGTCTGTGAAGTACGCCATCATCAATGTACTTAGAACTGAATGCCATTACAGATGTGGACAGGGACCCCCTTTTCATGAAGGCACAACAAGTGTCAGATATCTGGGGCCACGTCAGCCCCTCAAGTCTCACTCTTGGGTTACACACACCAGCAGGCCACATTAATCTAGTGTTAAATTTAGACGGCCCACTTCATTTTTAGTTTTTTTAACAGCAGATTAGCCCACATTTACTCCTGTTGATGAAGTTGTCGCTCAGTCACACACTTTGTTACTCAGAGGATCAGCTCAAAACTCTGCATGAGTTTACAGAGCATTCATTGCAAAACCGATAATATAACAGTAAACCTCATAAATGCAGAAAAACACATACAATATCATGACAGTTATTAAGGTGCTGAATATGCTTAAGTCCAAGGAAACAAAAATATCATGACAGTTATTAAGGTGCTGAATATGTTTAAGTCCAAGGAAACAAAAATATCATGACAGTTATTAAGGTGCTGAACATGTTTAAGTCCAAGGAAACAAAAATATCATGACAGTTATTAAGGTGGTGAACATGTTTAAGTCCAAGGAAACAAAAATATCATGACAGTTATTAAGGTGCTGAACATGCTTAAGTCCAAGGAAACAAAAATATCATGACAGTTATTAAGGTGCTGAATATGCTTAAGTCCAAGGAAACAAAAATATCATGACAGTTATTAAGGTGCGGAATATGCTTAAGTCCAAGGAAACAAAAATATCATGACAGTTATTAAGGTGCTGAACATGCTTAAATCCAAGGAAACAAAAATATCATGACAGTTATTAAGGTGCGGAATATGCTTAAGTCCAAGGAAACAAAAATATCATGACAGTTATTAAGGTGCGGAATATGCTTAAGTCCAAGGAAACAAAAATATCATGACAGTTATTAAGGTGCTGAACATGCTTAAATCCAAGGAAACAAAAATATCATGACAGTTATTAAGGTGCGGAATATGCTTAAGTCCAAGGAAACAAATATCATGACAGTTATTAAGGTGCGGAATATGCTTAAGTCCAAGGAAACAAAAATATCATGACAGTTATTAAGGTGCTGAATATGCTTAAGTCCAAGGAAACAAAAATATCATGACAGTTATTAAGGTGCTGAACATGTTTAAGTCCAAGGAAACAAAAATATCATGACAGTTATTAAGGTGCTGAACATACTTAAGTCCAAGGAAACAAAAATATCATGACAGTTATTAAGGTGCTGAACATGTTTAAGTCCAAGGAAACAAAAATATCATGACAGTTATTAAGGTGCTGAATATGCTTAAGTCCAAGGAAACAAAAATATCATGACAGTTATTAAGGTGCTGAACATGTTTAAGTCCTAGGAAACAAAAATATCATGACAGTTATTAAGGTGCTGAACATGCTTAAGTCCAAGGAAACAAAAATATCATGACAGTTATTAAGGTGCTGAACATGCTTAAGTCCAAGGAAACAAAAATATCATGACAGTTATTAAGGTGCTGAACATGTTTAAGTCCAAGGAAACAAAAATATCATGACAGTTATTAAGGTGCTGAACATGCTTAAGTCCAAGGAAACAAAAATATCATGACAGTTATTAAGGTGCTGAACATGCTTAAGTCCAAGGAAACAAATATCATGACAGTTATTAAGGTGCTGAACATGCTTAAGTCCAAGGAAACAAAAATATCATGACAGTTATTAAGGTGCTGAATATGCTTAAGTCCAAGGAAACAAAAATATCATGACAGTTATTAAGGTGCTGAACATACTTAAGTCCAAGGAAACAAAAATATCATGACAGTTATTAAGGTGCTGAACATGTTTAAGTCCAAGGAAACAAAAATATCATGACAGTTATTAAGGTGCTGAACATGTTTAAGTCCAAGGAAACAAAAATATGACAGTTATTAAGGTGCTGAATATGCTTAAGTCCAAGGAAACAAAAATATCATGACAGTTATTAAGGTGCTGAACATGTTTAAGTCCAAGGAAACAAAAATATCATGACAGTTATTAAGGTGCTGAACATGCTTAAGTCCAAGGAAACAAAAATATCATGATAGTTATTAAGGTGCTGAACATGCTTAAGTCCAAGGAAACAAAAATATCATGACAGTTATTAAGGTGCTGAACATGTTTAAGTCCAAGGAAACAAAAATATCATGACAGTTATTAAGGTGCTGAACATGCTTAAGTCCAAGGAAACAAAAATATCATGACAGTTATTAAGGTGCTGAACATGCTTAAGTCCAAGGAAACAAAAATATCATGACAGTTATTAAGGTGGTGAACATGTTTAAGTCCAAGGAAACAAAAATATCATGACAGTTATTAAGGTGCTGAATATACTTAAGTCCAAGGAAACAAAAATTTAATTTGGGACCAAAATATCCCAAACTATGTGTCCCCTGCGGCTCCGCCCACGTAGTAGTGAAATATCAATTAAAAAAAAAAATGTAATAATTTATATTGAGCAGAATTGGTATTGATAGCTTTCGTATCCGAGGGCCTCTTGATATACTGATATACTGGTGAACTGATATAAAATAGTTTTGTTTTTGCTATCAGGGGCGAGAATGGAGCTGTGATCTCTTTCCCAAAAATGTAAAAATTTGGTAAGGTATCTCTGGCCAAGTGGAAGGTCGGTACACTCCAATGTCAAACGTTGGCACCGTATCTGATCGTGTTCAGCTCTGACGGGAGAGCGTCCGCCGTGTGGGGAGAGGAGCATGTGGCCGTGATATCTCTGGCAATCAGCAGCTACCCTCTCAAACACACGTAGCTGTGATCTTTTTCTCAAAAACTTCAAATGTTACTCCTTAACAATCTCTAGATGATAATGTCTGCTGAACAAACAGGTATCGCTAGCTAAGCAGAGGCGAGGTGCACTCCAACACATGGCGAGAGGTAGAGTGACTCAAACAGAGGAAGGCGCTTGAGTGAGGAGGGCCCTACACGGCTCCCCTCAGCCCACAGCCTCTCTGTCGGATTAAACTGGTACCGCAACTGAACTATGATTCTTAGCGCAATGGGAGAAGTTGCAAAATCAACTGGAATGTTCAAGCAAATTATAGAAAAAATCTTGATCTAAATCTGTTAAGTAGTTCTCTCGTGAAAAGCAGACAGACATACAGACAGACAGACATTGGATTTTATATATATATATATACTGTATATATATAGATATATAGATGGTGGTAAACAATGCAGAAGGAAACAAGCTGAAACTGTCCCAATCTTGGTTGGACTAAATTGGTGCCACGAACTGTGACGATGTGGGCTCTCGCTCCATGCTGCCACTACCTTTATGGGAGCTTTTGAACCTGACACCGTCGGTAATGACACCGGATGAGCTGATCAGTGAAGACACAACGAAGTAAGTGGATGGTGCAAAAAAATGCAATAGTGCTTTTATTTAAAAACAACAAAATCAACAATGTCCAAATAAATAGTACAGTACTTCAAATAAATAAATAAGCCAATAAAACCAGTGAAAGTGTGGAGGTTCAAATCCCATAAATAAATCCATAAAAATGAGGTTAAAAACAATGGCTGGAAGCAGTCTTTTAAAACAAAGCCCAGTGCCTTCTTCTGCTGGCGACTCCCCTGCTTCTCCCATCCAGGTTTTGCACCATAGGAGTCGCCCTACCTGTAGCTGACCTTCTCTGCCATCTGGTCTGGTGGCTTCCCGATCCATGGCTTTGTCCTGCTATCCCCAGGCCGAGACTTGAGTTCCCCAGCGACCATGGTGCTCACGCCGGGGTGTCCACCTCCCAAGCTTCCCAACTCCCGCTGTCTTCTGTGGCAAGCCATACTCCTTCCGGTCACTCCTGCTCCTCAGTAAACGTTCAGCAGGAGCAACCACTACTGACTGTCCTGGGTGCTAGCAAAACAACCCCGTTAGAACTCACTGCTCAGCTGCCTTCTGCTCTCGACAGTGAGCGTGCTTTCGCTCCCTCATGCACCGGCTTTCTCCTTCCTGTCGCCTTCTTCTCCTTTAACCTCCGTTCACGTTCACTTTCTTTTTCTTTTTCCTTTCTCCCCCCTCCGCACTCACACTCCTACTATATATAATGGGGATGTGGCTCAGGTGTGGCGATGAGCAGTTCCCAGCATCAATTACGGATGCGGATGACTCCTCATCTGTGCACTTAAGCAAGGACCGCCTGCACCATTAAGTGCCCAGGAACCACCCGGGCCACACTACCAAGCCCCCTCTATAAGCCGCGAGTGCAGCGATTATCTGTTTAAAACTGGGCTTTTCTTCGGAGCCGTGGACCCGCTATACCACACAAACTCGTCTTTTTAATTTTCATGTGTACTTTTTTAGTTGTGACTTTGTTTTACTCTTGTCAAAACATTTTTTCATTATGTTTATTTTGTTTTGAGTTGCAGGACCTGACATTTTGTGTGTTTTCCTGGCAGTCATTTGTTGTTAATAACAGCATAGCATTGCTGCCGCTTGGTCACCAAAAGCAACAAATCCTGACATCTTTAGTGGTCTATAGTGACTCATGGTGAGGCAGTAAAGGTTTTTAATGTAGAGGATATCTACAATCCAGAGGCAAGCTGAAGCCAGAATGAAAAGTCGATTCTATCTTTCAAGCAAACTTGGAAACATAATCTGAAATCAGTAGTCACAACAAAGAGCAAGAGATCAAAAAAACGAGTAGTCGAAATGAACAAAAGGTTTCAAAAGAAGTTCTAGCCATAAAACTTGGACATCTATGGAGATGTTTGTAGCAACTTTTAAACAATCACTCTGAAAACACCCTGTGGAATTGGCGGAGAATTGCTTTGACAGTGGAAGACGGCAAATACCCTGAAACAGTGGTGCCAAAGGAAACAAAGATGGCGCCTTGGCATAACAGGAAAAAACCCTGAAAACAAAAGCTAATGGGGAAATCATAACCACTGAGTTCTAAAACCCCTAGATCTATGTATAGATTGTGCAAATCCATACAGTAAGGTGGTGGTAGCATCATGTTAATGGGGTACTCCTCAGTGACAGGCATAGGAAGACCCTGGTCAGAACTGAGGGATAGATGAAAGGAGCCAAATATGAAAAGGAAGCTAGAAGAAAATCTGCTAGATACTGCATACCACCTCAGACTGAGGCGATGGTTCTGCCTTTCAGCGTGACAATGACCAAAAGAAAACAGCCAAGACAGCACTTAGAGTGACTTTGGAAGAAGACTTTGACTGCCCTTGAGTGGCCAAGCCAAAGCACAGACTTAAACTCCTTAGAACATCTGTAGAGAGACCTGAAGATGGCAGTTTACAAACATTTCCCATCCAGTGAGCTGGAGAAGACTGGCCAAGAAGATCATACCTTTCCTAAACCTCAGGTAAGCAAAGCTTGTACAGAATTACCCAAGAAGACTCAAAGCTGTATTTGCTGCTAAAGGGGCTTCTACAAAGTACTGAATTAAGGCTCAGAACACGTGTATGAATGCGAGAATCCATTTTTGATTTTTTAATAAATTTGCAAACCTTTTTGAAAATGTTTTCAATTTGTCATTATGGGTTATTGAGTGTTTAGACTGATGAGTGTAAATGATAAATGTGTCTATTTAAATTTAAATCTACATCACAATAAAGAGTGCAGTCAGTGAATGGGTCTGAATGGTTTCTAAATCCTATCTATCTATCTATCTATCTATCTATCTATCTATCTATCTATCTATCTATCTATCTATCTATCTATCTATCTATCTATCTATCTATCTATCTATCTATCTATCTATCTATCTATCTATCTATCTATCTATCTTCTGTCCTCCTGGCCATCAAACCTTACTTTATTCTTTGTTATTTAGTATTGTGTAATCTTACTTTAATATCTATCTATCTAAAGAAAAGATGAAATACAAAATAACTACTACCTGCAGGCTTCAGCCTAAGCTGACCTAAAATGATGATCTAGCTTTTAAAGTGAAAGTTCTAAAATATAAATCATAAAACTCTGACTTGTAGAGACAATTATCTATCTATCTATCTATCTATCTATCTATCTATCTATCTATCTATCTATCTATCTATCTATCTATCTATCTATCTATCTATCTATCTATCTATCTATCTATCTATCTATCTATCTATCTATCTATCTATCTATCTATCTATCTATCTATCTATCTATCATATAGTGTCTTTTCTGTCTGTCTATTTTGATACTGTTAGCATGTGACTGACCATAAAAACGTAACAATACAATTGCACTACATTTCTGCTAATCTGGGGAAGTCATCACAAATTGCAGATATGTCTTAGTACTCAGTGAGCTCTTTGACTCCTCTAAACGGAGATCCCTACCGTCCTCCAATGGTCGTCCATACCTCACAGACAGAACTGATTGAGTTTATTCCACCAATCAGAATTTCAGTGGTGCTCCACAGTGTAAATTATGACTTGATGTAGCTTTTTTTTAAAAATGCCCTGGATCGATAAATGGCCCTGCTGTCCTCTGTCTAATAAAAGAGTTGTTTTTCATTAGCATAGATGAAAATTAACAGGAGTGTGGAGTGTTGCTCTTTATAAAACACATTATTGGCAATAAAACACAGGCTGGCCCAATAAAATACATCAGCAGATATTTAATAAATCATTCATAATCTTTTAATTTACTTCAATGATTACTTTATTTGCAAAGTCACTAATGTGCAGAGTTTGAATTAACCTTGCTACCATGTTTGCAATAAGAAATAATGCATTATTACTAGTATAAAAATAAACTGTTTTAAAATTTGTCTGTTTGACCACCTGTGTTTGAGAAAATGTGTGACTCTTGCTTCTGTATTCATTTAACAAAACACACACATAAAAAAAATATATATACAGTATATATAAATACAATAATAGGCTGTCATTGAAAATGTATTTACTTTCTCCTAACAGTATGATTTCGCATTTCATTCAAACGTGATGGTTGTCAGGGATGGAAGTCTCCTTGTGAGAAGAATCCGGGTAATGTACTGCTTATGAAAAGGTCATCACAAGGGGGTTGAGGATGAACTTTGCACTCTTTAATTGGCCTGAAAGACATTGTTGCTTGAAGAGGGTTCCCATATTCTGTTAGCTGGGGTTAAGCATTTTCACTGTAACTTATTCTGAATTAATAAATGGTCTCTGGCATGGCTGAAAGGTTTTGTAATGTGACATCTTATGTTTGACCAAGTGCCATTCACTATATATATTGTGGTGGATTGCCGGCTTCTTTCTCCGGCCCTCACCCCCAGGCCACCAGGAGGAGCTCTCCCAGCAGCGTGGACATGCCCCGAGTTCCAGCAGGGCCTCATGGACTATGTAGTTTTTATACACAGCCCTGCTGGATACCTTGGGGGCCACCAGGTGTCGCTGTAGGGGGGCTCGTAGGCTCGCATGTGCCCTATAACCCGGGAGTACATCACGGTCACGTGACAGGAAGAAACGACGTGCTCCCGGGTTGAAGAAAAGGACTGTTTACCCTGACCCGGAAGGGAAAAGGAACTGTGGACTGTTGAACGGGAACACCTCCGGGTCAGGGTGTATAAAAGGACTCTGGGAAGCCCAGTACACTGAGCTGAGCTGGGTGGAAGGGTGGCAACGCGTCTGGGAGTGGAGGATTGTGTTTATTGTTATTTGATTATTGAGTATATTTATTTATTGAGTATTGTGGAGAGGAGGGTGCTTTGTGCACATTTATTATTATTATTATTATTAATAATAAACTATTATTTGGACTTTTATCTGGTGTCTGACGTCTAGTCTGAGGGTTCAAGGGGTCACGGAGACCTTAATCTGTCACAATATATATATACTAACCAACCCGCAGCGTAGCATACGCCCCATAATTATTTATTGATGGGTGAGCACTTTCTGAAAGACACAATTGTCCAAATGGAGTGGGTCTGAGGATGCGACTGTGAGTGAATGAAAAGATGGAACTCTGGAGAGAGCAACATACAATTGTCCGTGACTGAAAACTGGTTTGGCAGATACAGGCATATCGTTTTGAACGTTTGTCCCTGTGCCTTATTAATTGTCATTGCAAAGGCCAATCTAACAGGAAATTGTCTGCGTGTAAAAGTAAAAGGCAAATTTGAATCTGATGGGGTCAGGGATATCTGGGGAATAAGGACAGTTTGTGAGGTAGGAGCTGCGATAGTCTTACACTCCAGTACACTGCGGTGAATGCTGGTAACAGTCAGTCTAGTGCCTTCACAGAGACTTCTTGCTGGCATGAGGTTTCTGAGAAGCATGACGACTGAACTAATTTTAATTTTGAGTTTATGCGGAGGCATGCCAGTGGGAGTAAGACTGTTAAGAAATTCTTCGGGGAATGAAACTTGATCTGCGGGATCATCTGCGACGATGGAGTCAACGCTGGTGAAAGTTACTCTGTCGGTAGGGATCAGTTTCAGTACTTGTTCATTACGGTGTAGCGAGTCTTCGTTGGTGACGCTTAATATAGCTCGCATACTGAGTTGTTCCGGAGTCACAGTTGGGAAGTCGATGTCGCCATATAGTTGTTGAACGGGATCAGAAATAAAAGGAAAACAATGTGAAGGTAATGGACGTGGGAGGAGTGTTAGAGTTGGCGGGCTCTGTCGTGCGTGCCATGGTTGGCTGCTTAGTGAATTGTTGGTGGAGGAGGCAAGAAGGCATTATGTGTTGGCCAGGACTTTGGGGACTTGGGGACTGAGGAGCACTAACTTGTAAATATGCACTTTGTAAATAAGCGTGTGTGGGGAGATGACTTAAACATGTCTGCCTGTCTGTGTCCGGGTCATGTTCCACAATATATATATATATATATATATATATATATATATATATATATATATATATATATATATATATATATATATATATATATTATATATATACTGTATGTCAGTGCGTTTATGCAGCATTACTACTACTACTTTTTATTTGGCAGAAGCCTTTATTCAAGGCAAATTATAACATCTGAGATACAATTGGTTAAATTTAATTTTGTTTTTGCTATTGGAGTACAGACAGGAGAAATGAAAGTAGCAAGATTTGCACAGCCATTGGGTTTGGAGTCTAAAGTTTTAACTACTATGTCTGTGTGTATTCATGTATGTACAGTATATACTGTATGTGAAAAGATAGATTGTTATTTTTTATGTTCAGTCATATGGTAACAGTATCTACTGTAAATAGATAGATAGACAGACAGAAAAGATACTATATAAAAGATAGATAGATAGATAGATAGATAGATAGATAGATAGATAGATAGATAGATAGATAGATAGATAGATAGATAGATAGATAGATAGATAGATAGATAGATAGATAGATATGAAAGGCACATGTCACACATATGCGTCTGGGGATCTCCTCCAAAGCTTATCTGAAGTATGTAATAACCCGTCACAACAGGGGGGGGCGCTATCACTAATGGTACTCTCTTCTTTCTCCACTACAGCTACGCAGAGCCACGCAGTGAGGATACTTGACTCTTGCAGCCCCTTCCGGTACATTACCTTTATGAACCCGGGGCGTCCAGAAGAGAGCGTCATTTGACTGGTGGATAACCTGTGAGATGGACCTCTCTAAGCCCCCTCTTGTCCCTGCAGGTTATTACATATTTTATCCGAGCCTGGAAGGTGATCCTCAGGCTTACATGCATGACAAGTGTTAATGAAATGAAATGAAATAACAATAGAAATATTAGTGAAAAGATACTGAAGTAGTAACAGTATAAGGGACTCTTACTTCATATTATGTAAAGAGCAGGCTTGGATTTAACATGTTTACTGTTTGTAAATGGTGTGCACATTTATATTTAAAGGGTTCTTTGGTACGGAAAGTTCTACTTTGTAAAAATGAAAGCATTACTGTTATTAAAGAAATGTATCCCGCTTATCTTTGATCCTTTGAGCTAAAGGCTCCTCCATCTATCCTGTCCGCCGAATCACCCGAGGATGATCGTTTTTCAGTGTTCCGGCAATTTGCTGAGATTAATAGGCAATCCAGTCTTGTTTTTGCTGAAAATGATCCGTTGAAGGCAACTATTAGAGAAAGGCCATATCTTTTGACTATTTGCTACAATTTTTCAATTTAATCTCAAATATATGGTTTCCTGGGAAAGAGATAAATTAACAGTGACTGTTGCATACACACCTTAGAGCATTGCAATCCACGGCGAGCAGCCTTGCTAACAAAATTAATAAAATCCCAATCTTCCAAAAGCACTCTGCTAAATGTTGTTCCTAAAAAATTTCTAGGTTAATGTACCTTGCTGGATCCAAAAAAAAAAAAAAAAAAGAAAATGAGGTAAAAGAAATGCAAAATTGATAGGATGTTAAAAATGTTCAGAGACACTAAGTGGTGGCTGCAAGCCTGAAAAGCTTCATTTCATTTCTCCGGACTGCCTGTTAACAGCCTGTCTCACTTCACTGAATGCTCGGCCACAGTATTTCTCATTGCGCAGTTAAGAGGTGCACCGTGTTTACTCTGAAATCACAACCACATCATTTCCAGCCCTTTCCGCCACACTGCAATTGCCTATGTGTCATGGCAGACAGTCGCTTACTAACTTCAACAGGGCTCAGCAACTAGCTTGGTCACGGACAGCTTCCCACCTTTTTTTTTCTTTTTTTTATAGCCAAGTGGTTCAATCAATAAATCCTTAAAATGCATCCATCCATTCTCAAACTCAGCCCATACAAACAAACAACAGTAGTAATCATAGCCGCTGCGATTACGGTGGCACGGAGGTCCATGGAATACTGTCTGACGCTTCGAAGCACTGGCTGGCGTGTCTACTGTGTGGGAATAATGAGAATATTAATAATGAGGGACACGGTGGTTTGCAGGGCTCCCTCACATCTCCAGGGGGACCCGAGTTCACTTGCAGATCTGTTCATTCTGTGTGTGTGGAGATTTTCGCGTTTGTGTGGTGTCCTCAGGAGTGCACACTGGTTTCTTCTCATAAATTGGATTAATAGGCTGGCAGTGTGGTGTAGTGGTTAAGGTTTGGACTTCAAACCCCGAGGTTATGGGTTTAGACCCTGCTGTGTGATCATTGGGGGCATCCACTGAGCCCCAAACCATGGATACAATAATGCCCAAGTACAATTCCAGATTAAAATCAAAGATTTTTGTTTGTTTGCCACACCTTCTTCATACAACTACCAGCTAATGCACAAATGCACATCGCCTCCTTCAACCTCCCGTAGAGTGCTGCCCGCTGCTTCCCAACTGTGACTCGGCAGGCTCTCCTTTAAGTCCAGTCCAGAAACGGCTTCCAGTGTCACACCCAGGTTGTCCAGAGCACTTCCAATTCATGCAGAAACAAGGGCAGTCCTCACCTGGCATTAGCGCCCTTTGGAAGTATCCAAAGACCCCGACAGAGCTGTGTTTCCAGACTCCAACTCCCATGCCACCCTCTGAGTGTCTTAATTAGGTTTGGCCCTGAAGAACACTGCCACCTATCGTTTTGGGGAATGAACTGCTCCTGACATGCCAGTTCACTTAGTCTGTCTTTTATGGTATCCTGACTGGGCAAGAATCTCTCCTTTATCCTAGCCTGGCTGCTGGTCCTTCTTCCCTGTCACCTACACAACGAATAAGTCACTTTAGCTGCTTGTGCCTCTAACTGGAAAAAGAACAGAAAAGAAATATTGCCAATTGTATTTCTGAATTGTTATAAATCACCTTGGATAAAAGCATCAGCCAAACAATAAGTACTAACAATAAGCAACAATAACTTGGCACAAAAAGAGTAAAGATGTGTAGAGCCTCAGAGACAAGAAAAGATCCTTGAAGTCCAATAAAACCAATCGTTAAGAAATGGAAAGAGTGTGGCAGAACCGTAAATCTGCTTAGACCAGGATGGCCACAAAAATTAAGAAGAAGACCAGTGAAGGAGGGCGCCAAGAGAACTCTGAGAACTCTGAAGTTATGAGTTACAGTAGATCAGACTGTGCAGAAAACAACTGTTGCTTCGCCAGTCACAGCTTCATTGGAGAGGGGAAAGAGAACAAACACACAGGACATCTCGGATAGAATTTGCCAATAGACACATGGGAGACTCTGAAGTCATCCGGAAAAATATTCTGTGGTCTTTTGAGACCAGAATTGAGCTTTTTGGACACATTGTCTCCACTGCGAAGTATGGGGGTAGCAGCATCATGCTGTACGAATGCTTTTCTGCAGTAGGCCATGAAAGGTGTATGAGGGTAAAATGAATGCAGCAAAATACAAGGACAAGAAAACCTGATGCCATCTCTCAGAAATTAGCACCTTGGGAGAAGATTTGTTTTTTTAAGCAAGACAACAACCACAAGGATAAATCGAAAGCAACACTGGTGTGACTTGAAAACAAACAATATGAACATCTTGGAGAGTCTTAATCCAAATCTCAAACCAATTTAGAATCTGTGGCTGGACTTGACAAAGGCTGCTCACTTGAAATCTTCATACAACTTCTCAGAGGTGCGGCAAAGAAGAAGAATGTGGAATCATGGCATTGCATAGATGTTTCCACACACGTGTGCATGGGAGGCAGCTTAAGAGTTCACAAAGGGATAATTCCATGCCAGACCTGGGGGAGGTTGGTGCACTGATCTTTCCTTTTTTTCATCAGCACACCAACCATGGGAAATTTCGCCTGGACTCGAGGGTGTCACTTCCAGTTTTGGCCCGATAAAGTCAATTTCAGTTCCGGCCCCGATGACATCACTTCCCCTGCCCAGCTTTAAAACCACCATGTCTGCCTCTCTGTACTGTTCTGTGTTGGACTGAAGTTTGTTAAGACTTTTTGAACTTGTTAAGAAGACTTGTTAAGACAATTTTGAACCACGAACTTTCATTTTGGCAGCCTATCTCAGGTATATGGGCAGTTGACCCAAAACCTTTCTCTGTGTTGTGTAGAATCCTTTCACAATGTGTAAAGCTGAACGAGACACCTGTGCCCACAGACTCAAGGATGTCATGGCCGACAAAGGTGGATCTACTAAATACTGACTTCAGGGGTGAATATACAGTGCATCCGGAAAGTATTCACAGCACATCACTTTTTCCACATTTTGTTATGTTACAGCCTTATTCCAAAATGGATTAAATTCATTTTTTTCCTCAGAATTCTATACACAACACCCCATAATGACAACATGAAAAAAGTTTACTTGAGGTTTTTGCAAATTTATTAAAAATAAGAAAACTGAGAAGTCACATGTACATAAGTATTCACAGCCTTTGCTCAATACTTTGTCGATGCACCTTTGGCAGCAATTACAGCCTCAAGTCTTTTTGAATATGATGCCACAAGCTTGGCACACCTATCCTTGGCCAGTTTGGCCCATTCCTCTTTGCAGCACTTCTCAAGCTCCATCAGGTTGGATGAGAAGCGTCTGTGCACAGCCATTTTAAGATCTCTCCAGAGATGTTCAATCGGATTCAAGTCTGGGCTCTGGCTGGGCCACTCAAGGACATTCACAGAGTTGTCCTGAAGCCACTCCTTTGATATCTTGGCTGTGTGCTTAGGGTTGTTGTCCTGCTGAAAGATGAACCGTCGCCCCAGTCTGAGGTCAAGAGTGCTCTGGAGCAGGTTTTCATCCAGGATGTCTCTGTACATTGCTGCAGTCATCTTTCCCTTTATCCTGACTAGTCTTCCAGTCCCTGCCGCTGACAAACATCCCCACAACATGATGCTGCCACCACCATGCTTCACTGTAGGGATGGTATTGGTCTGGTGATGAGCGGTGCCTGGTTTCCTCCTAACGTGACGCCTGGCATTCACACCAAAGAGTTCAATCTTTGTTTCATCAGACCAGAGAATTTTCTTTCTCATGGTCTGAGAGTCCTTCAGGTGCCTTTTGGCAAACTCCAGGCGGGCTGCCATGTGCCTTTTACTAAGGAGTGGCTTCCATCTGGCCACTCTACCATACATGCCTGATTGGTGGATTGCTGCAGAGATGGTTGTCCTTCTGGAAGGTTCTCCTCTCTCCACAGAGGACCTCTGGAGCTCTGACAGAGTGACCATCGGGTTCTTGGTCACCTCCCTGACTAAGGCCCTTCTCCCCCGATCGTTCAGTTTAGATGGCCGGCCAGCTCTAGGAAGAGTCCTGATGGTTTCGAACTTCTTCCACTTACGGATGATGGAGGCCACTGTGCTCATTGGGACCTTCAAAGAAATTTTTCTGTAACCTTCCCCAGATTTGGGCCTCAAGACAATCCTGTCTCGGAGGTCTACAGACAATTCCTTTGACTTCATGCTTGGTTTGTGCTCTGACATGAACTGTCAACTGTGGGACCTTATATAGACAGGTGTGTGCCTTTCCAAATCATGTCCAGTCAACTGAATTTACCACAGGTGGACTCCAATGAAGCTGCAGGAACATCTCAAGGATGATCAGGGGAAACAGGATGCGCCTGAGCTCAATGTTGAGCTTCATGGCAAAGGCTGTGAATACTTATGTACATGTGCTTTCTCAATTTTTTATTTTTAATAAATTTGCAAAAATCTCAAGTAAACTTTTTTCACGTTGTCATTATGGGGTGTTGTGTGTAGAATTCTGAGGAAAAAAATGAATTTAATTCATTTTGGAATAAGGCTGTAACTTAACAAAATGTGGAAAAAGTGATGCGCTGTGAATACTTTCTGGATGCACTGTATTGGTGCATACCGACTAATACTAATTTAGACCACATGGCAGAGATTTGCTTTCACTTTTACATTAAAGAGTCTTTTTCTGTTGATCAACGTCAAAAAAGTCAAATTAAATCCAGGTGATTCAATGTTATATGGATACATGTTATAGGCACTTTAATCCTTTATTTCTATTTAATCTTGTGAGTCCTGTAAAGCTCCTTGTGATGGTGGAAGCTGTTAATGAAATAAGGACTGAGTGATTGAAGGCAGCATACAAGTAAAGAGAGGCAAGCAAGTGCCAACAGATCCTGTGCGTGTGGGTGTGTGATATAAACTGAATTTGTGTGAAGATTTAAGTGGCTTTGAATGTCATATGGTTGTGGGAGAGTGTTAGGTTCAACCAATAACAAAACTCTACTGCTCAAAGGTTGATCTTTGATGGCTCAGGAGACTTAAAAGAAGTTCTCATTTAGGTTTAATTTAAGAATCAGCTTTGTCACAGATGTTTTCCTAAAATTCCTTGTGAGAAATATCTTTATGAGGTACAACTGAAGCTAAAGGAATCAAAATTGTGAATTTGGTTTGAAAAGCATGGAATATTTTGTGAGATCTTTTTCTAGTCAAGACTTCATATTTTTTACTTATTATTTTGCTGATGCCTTTATCCAAGGTGACACACAACATTTGAGATATGATTGGTTACATTTCTTTTCTTTTTCCAATTGGAGCACAGGCAGATGAAGTGACTTTCTTGTTGTCACATGGTGTTAGAAGTGGGATTTTAACCCACAGCCCCAGTGTTTGAAGTCCAAAGTCTTAACCACTAAGCCAAACTCTCCTCCTTTTCTTCTAGAATGAGTAGGATCAAGCTGGGGAACAGCAATGTAAAGTAGAGCAATGAATAGTGTTATGCAGAAGCATGGAGTACAGTTTTGTAATCATAGTAAAGTGTTTTACGAGGGGCAGTCAAAAAGTTCCTAGAATTGTGATATAGCGGGAGAGTGAGAGATCAGATTTTACACACACATTGTTGTTGAAGGGAGCGCAGTACATCTGTAGGCCAGTTACAACAGGTCTGGATTAGTTTTGCCATGTAGAATTGTTTTAATTACCATTTGAGTTAGATGTGTTCATAATCATTCGGCACAATATCACAGTTCGAACAACATGCTGGCATCAACTTCACGTGCAAACTGGGGACTCATACGCTAGCAGCACTACAGCATTTCCCCGAAACCAATCCAGACCTGTAGTATCTGGTCTACAAACGTGCTGTGCTCCCCTCCACAACAATGTGTGTGTAATCTGAACTCTCACTCTCCCGCGATATCATAATTCTGGGAACTTTTTGATTGCCCTTCGTATTAGCACAAACAACTCTCCTTAAGTTTCGTCATAAAGTAGCTGAACACACAAAGCAAATACTTGAACACTACATGGAAAATCTAAGCCCACTTTAGGACTTTCCCGAGACTGTCATGGAAACAAAACTTTCTTCCATCTTCAAAGAAGGCAGTCACGGAGACCAGATGAGAATGCAGAATAATTCTTTATTTGCACGGAATTATGCGCCAATGTCTCAGTCCATGAAGTGAGCAATCAATTTAACAATTCATCTGCTTTTATCCTTTTTTCTTATTACCATCACCTCATCTAATACGTCACATCATCTGACTCTTTAGATGCAGAACGTTATCACCACGTCCAATCATCTAACGCCACCAGAAACTTCTGACTCCTGTCGATCTTCTTATTATTCTGAACACTGCTTTATTAAGGGGAGTGTTTTGCAGATTGTCCTATTGATCTTAGCACCACTTCATTGGAGGGGACATTGGGCTTTCCCATCAGTTTATCCCCACTTTCTGGAGGGGTGTCGTAACTCATTTACCTCATTCTAAACTTGGAAAATTACACTGGTAGCTTCTCTAAGATGAGACAGAGACCTCTTGTGCTTTCAGCTTTAAGTTGCATTTAGTTAACCCAAGAGTTACACTCAGTCCTTTCCCTTGTGTTTAATAATTAATTCTGTTATAGCTTCACATATATATATATGTTAAAGATTATTATATATTAACTAAAAAGTCCATAAGATCTCTGTTGAAACTGAAGAGGAGACACTTGTGAGAATACCAAGGTACTTTTTCACAGGGGGGAAATGTGAGAAGCAAAAGACAAAAGAAAATGTCTCCTTTTTATTTCTTTCTGATCTTGTTATCTCAGAGAAACCAAAAATATATTAAGGAGATCTCTTTTTTGAGTGTTCAGCCCTGTGGGAACATTTACATTGGGAGTTTCCTGGCATTGTGGGGTCACCACTAAAACATTTGACCAATGGCAGTCCATAATTGTAATGCACTATAATTGCTGGCTCAAGTTTGCTTGGAACAAATATTTTCAAATCAGTAAAAAGAGCATCACAGCTCTCCAGGCAAGTCTCACCATCTGCCATACTGTATTATACAGTGCAGGATTTACGTATAAGCTACATAAGCTATAGCTTAGGGCCCCCACCTTCTTGGGGGCCCCCAAAACAAATTGTCCAAGTGAGCAATTGTCATATATACTTAAATATACTACAGCATTATTTGTCCCAATCAGTCCCGGCCTTAGGCATAGGCGAAGTAGGCGACCGCCTAGGGCCCCGGCGTCCGGGGGGCCCCGGATCGACTCCTTGGTCTAATTTTCATGCATTTCACAGAGCTTCCGGGGGGCTCCGCCCCCCTCAGGGGGCCCCTGGACCCCCCTTTCGCCTAGGGCCCCATAATACCTAAGACCGGGCCTGACTGTATAAGACTGTGGTTTGGAGTTCATTTTATCCAGCCTAGAAAAACACCCTAAAGGGAAAATGGCAGTATACAATATAACGATTATTGAGAAATTCCCATTAATGGTACCAGCTCAGGGAAGATCATTTGTCATACAGATTTGAACTTTGATTTCAGTTAACAGCTGAATTTACGTAGACACCTGTGACTACAAATGGATATTATGACAAGCAGTAGCTATTAATTAAAGGTTTAGGTAGCAACCAGCTTACAAATCAATAATTAACTTGTATTAGTAGTTGCCTTTGTCCAAGGTTTCCAAAATTCTGCAGCTTCATGTTGTTTCGTAGAACAATTTAGGCATCAGTGTGACGCCTATGCAAAAACTTCCACAGTTCAAGTAACTTTGTTTGAAAGTTTTAGTAAAAATCAAAGCAAAAACAATTCAGACAAAACTGATATTACAAAAATCGGTCTCAGCCTTGCTTGTTCTGTTGCTACACTTCTGACTGTATCGATTATGTCTTTGACGGAACTGTGCTTTACTCACACAAAAATAAACAGTTCATTAAAAAAATGACTACCTTGAAATGTGTTCTCCTGACGCAAGTTATTTTTTCAGGTAACACTTTATTTTGCAGCAGCCATCTTGCCGTCTTAATGTAGTCACCATCCTTTGCATTGGATTGTGTACAGCATGTGTAATTGCTCCTGTCATTGTGACACTTCGTATTGCTTGAATCAAGTGAGTTTAGAAAATGAAGGGATGGATAGGAGAATTGAGACGAGGCCCTTTGCATTGGCTTTCTAATCAAACCCCCTCAGGGGACTGATTTGCACATGAATGCATTGGGTGCCCCCTTTGTTTTTCTAAGTCATTTATTAATTTTAATCCTAAGTAATAACTTAAAGTGTGGTCAATTGTGTTCAGGTACAATGGCAGTCCAGGCACACAGTAATGCAGAGGTAGATTTCATTTTTTCATACACATACGCATTTTTCTATTTCTACAAGGAATTCCTTTTCTTTACTTACAGGGATATCTAAGACAATGAACACAATGAGGTCCATTTAATTAATCACAGTGGAAACACGGCTATCTTTCAAAAGGATGTGAAGCGCTGTCCCAATGGAATATTTTTATTGATAGAAATAACCCATAGTCACAATGTAATAGAGCTCAAAACAGCATATAATTCTACAGAGATGAGCAACCAAAGTCTGAAAAGCTGATATTGGTTTAATTATAGGAGTGCAGAAAGCCCAAAGATAACACATTCTTCAAACCACTGCTCGCTGTATTGTATATCTATTTCCCACATACTAGCCTTTGCCAAACAGAAGCATATTTGAATGAGTATTTTTCAAAATTAATTCTTCTGTCCAATTGTGTTACAACAAACACGGGCAGATTCAAATTCTTTGTTTCCAATTGTGCTTTGTCAAAAAGATAGTTATACTTATTAACTTTCAATTTACACAAGTGTATTAGTTCTTACTCTCCCAGATAAATGTGTTTGTTATTTAGGGATATAATCATAATGAAAAATAAATAAATATGGCACTTTGATATTTTAGTGTAGTAGGAAGGATTAGATAGATAGATAGATAGATAGATAGATAGATAGATAGATAGATAGATAGATAGATAGATAGATAGATAGATAGATAGATAGATAGATAGATAGATAGATAGATATTTTAGTGTAGTAGGAAGGATTAGATAGATAGATAGATAGATAGATAGATAGATAGATAGATAGATAGATAGATAGATAGATAGATAGATAGATAGATAAGTATTTTAGTGTAGTAGGCAGGATTAGATAGATAGATAGATAGATAGATAGATAGATAGATAGATAGATAGATAGATAGATAGATAGATAGATAGATAGATAGATAGATATTTTAGTGTAGTAGGAAGGATTAGATAGATAGATAGATAGATAGATAGATAGATAGATAGATAGATAGATAGATAGATAGATAGATAGATAGATAGATAGATAGATAGATAGATAGATAGATAGATATTTTAGTGTAGTAGGCAGGATTAGATAGATAGATAGATAGATAGATAGATAGATAGATAGATAGATAGATAGATAGATAGATAGATAGATAGATAGATAGATAGATAGATAGATAGATAGATAGATAGATAGATAGACATACAGAACTTTATAGATAGTTTATTTGTCCCCAGGGGAAACTGGAGTTTTTACAGAAGGTCTTTCTATAAGTAAATACATATTCATACACACACACTATAATCTGCACATACACCAGAATGACTAAAAAGGAAGAAACTGAAAAGAAAGAAAAACTTCTAACCTGGCAATCCCAGTCCCACTGAGGCACTATACAGACATATTGTTGTTGGTGCAATGGAGCCCTCATAACGTTTCTTGATACACTTCTGCTGAATGTTTTGTTGGCTGAAAGTCCTCAGTGTCCTCTGTGCATCAGAGAGATGATGTACAGCATTGTTCATAATGGCACTGAGTTTTGTTTTAATTCTCTCCTCCACTGATACTACCTCCAGGGGGTCCAGAGTGTGTCCCATAACTAACTTTTCCTTTTTTAAAAAGCTTGCTTATTCAGTTGGCCTCTGTTGAAGTGATGTTACTGGCCCAGCACACCACAGTGTAGAAAATCGGATTGACCAACACAGAGATGTAGAAGATGTGAATGAAGTCCCGGAACCCAAAAATAGAAGTAATTTAACAGGTCAAAAATGCAATGCTTTTTTATTTATACTGCAGGCATTGATTATACAACTGCATAATCAAGTGGCCCTGCCTCCTCAGGCACCATATAAAGGAAACATGAAAGACAACTACATATATTAATAATATAATGCAAAAAAAGGGAAAGATCCCTGGCTGAACCATGATAATGACTGGATGGATGTGTAAAACATCACTTTCTGCTTGTTATGATTTGGTTAGAATTTTTTCTTGCTTGATGCTCTGATTATGCCTTTGAATGTATGGGTCTGAAATCTTTTATTTATTTTTTTTCAAATAGAATGTATTTCCATCCATCCATCCATTATCCAACCCTCTGAATCTGAACACAGGGTCACGGGGGTCTGCTGGAGCCAATCCCAGCCAACACAGGGCACAAGGCAGGAACCAATCCCGGGCAGGGTGCCAACCCACCGCAGGACAGAATGTATTTAACTTAGTTAAATTATTTTTGTATTGTTTTCATTGCTGTTTTGTTTATAGCGAGCGCCGCCATTTTGTGAAGTGGTTGTTGCCACACTACTTGCTGACTGAGGTGCATAGTCAGCACTCTGTGGGCATGAAGATCATGACATGCACTTGCTATTCATCTGAGTTTACAAAGAAAATCTAATAATATTAGTATGCGTTTATTTAGTTAGTTATTTCTTACAAAACATCTTTAGTGCCATTGTTTACTTGAGTACGTTTTGAGTTGATGGAAATGTTTTTCTGTTCCTCGGCTCACGTCTCTTCTTGTGATCCATCCATCGTCCAACCCGCTGAATCCGAACACAGGGTCACGGGGGACTGCTGGAGCCAATCCCAGCCAACATAGGGCACGAACCAATCCTGAGCAGGGTGCCAACCCACCGCAGGACACACACAAACACACCCACACACCAAGCACACACTAGGGCCAATTTAGAATCACCAATCCACCTAACCTGCATGTCTTTGGACTGTGGGAGGAAACCGGAGCGCCCGGAGGAAACCCACGCAGACACGGGGAGAACATGCAAACTCCACGCAGGGAGGACCCGGGAAGTGAACCCAGGTCCCCAGATCTCCCAACTGCGAGGCAGCAGCACTACCCACTGCGCCACCGTGCCGCCCCTTCTTGTGATCCTGTATTTAAAAAAAGATTTCTGTCAACTCTGTCTGCAGCAGAATATCATCCATTTGTTCCAGTATGACTTTGTCTGTCTTTCTTAAAAATTTGAGTTGTTTAGAAGCTGACCTTTGAATGTCCATCTGTTGATTCATTATTGACCCCACTCAGTCCAATTCAAAATCATAGGGCACAAGGCCTTTTCCTGGCATCACTGGGCAAAAGGCAGGTGCCAGAGAGAAGGATGGGCTTCTGTTGTCCACATTCTCTGTTTTTAAATTTCCACCTTAAACTGGCAGGCAGTCACAAGTAGCCACCTCGGCTGAGTTGACACAAGTTAATGCCTAAAGATTACAGTCATTTCACATTCATTCCTGAGACCTGATTATGTGTCTGCTTAGCAACGATGTGGGTGTGCCTGGCCTTCAGCTCCCACCACGATCACTAGGGCAGTGAACCGTTTCAAGCTCCTTTCCTCCCCTCTTGTCAAATGCATCTTACTTTCCGAAGAAGCATAAACACACACAACTTGTTCCACTCAATATTTATTTTATGGTGAGCACATATTTTTGTGGTATCCTAATGGACAATATTTCACATCTAATAGTAATATTCAATGCAGTTGTAAAGGCTTGCTTTGAAGCAGATGTGGCTGCTGGCATGAAACAGGAAATAATGCCAATAGAATGTTATTAAATAATAAGATAAATCTGAAAGCACCGTAGCCTCAAAAAGCTGAATCCAAAGTTGGGAACTTAGCCCACTCTCTGTCTGGGTGGATTCTGCTGGCTCTCCCCTTGAAACCCAGTTGTCATCCCATACCACCAAAGACGTCCACGTTTGGTTCATTTATGACTCTTGAACTGTCACAGTGAGAGTGACAATTATTTTGTGTTTTATATTTGTAATTAATTTGGACCCCTTTCCAGACCTTTGTTTTCACTTTGACATTAAAAATTTTTATTCTGTTGATCCATGTCAAAAAAGCCAAAGTAAATCCAGTGGGATTCAATACTGTAGAAAAATATAAAGTGAAAACATCCATAGGGGCCTTTAGGGGGCACCTCAGAAACCCCAAACCCCAGACACAACCACAACAAACACAATCCCAGGTTGAAATAAAATACCTTTTTCACAGACTTTTCCTGTAAATCCATACAAATATAAATATAATTCTTCATTCTTCTTTCTCCTCTTACTTCTCTACTTCTCCCAGATAAGCTTTGACCTCCTCTACTCCAGACTCTGACTCGTCCCTGGTGAGGTAAATGTTCTCTTTTAACCTGGACCCTGCACATCAGGATTGTTGCCAGGATGAGCATTTGGATCAGGCAGAACTTCACCCCGACAAGAGAACCTGTCCTCTGCAGCTGGATCTAGCAACACCCGTAGACACCTGCAGGGCTGCCCACCAGAACGACAGCTCCCAGTGCTGGATGCTGCCATCCAGTGTACCAGGGAAACACTCGGCCTTCTGTCATTCTGTTATGTTTATGGACAATGCTGCACATCCTCTACTTAACAGACTAACGCCGAGGAATTTCAGCCAATTAATTATCCAGCAGAAATGTGTCAAGGAGCATTATGGGGGCTCCTTCATACCTGCAGTAATGCGCCAGTATAGTGCTTCACTGTGACTGGGACTGCCAAGTCAGAAAGATGTTTTAGTCATTCTGGTGTGTGTTCAGACCATAATATGTGTGTATATATACTTATTTATCTATTTATTTATGTATATATTTATTTAAAGAGCTTCTGTGGAGTGGCAGATTTCTCCCTGGGGACAAATAAAAAGACAAATCAATCTATTACTGTATATGGTGCCTTTTTAGTATTAATAAAAACACATAAGAACATGTGGAATCCAACAAATAAGAGCAGACTGATCTACCGATCCCTGCAAACTATACTAAAATTAATATTTATCTAATCCTGCCTACTATACTAAAATGAATATCTATTGTGGCAGGTAGCTGGCGTCCATGCCCAGCTGGGACAGAACTCTGTGATCAAGCACCTGGAGCACTTCCGGGTGAACTATAAAAGGAGCCAGCGACCACCACTCAGCGGCCAGAGTCGGGTGGAGGGGGACAAGGTTGCCTGGGGGAGAGTGGTGGTGCCGAAAGGAGAAAGTGCTTGGTGACTGTTGTGTTTTTGGGACTGTGCATTGCCTGTGAGTCACGGGGAAGACTTGCGCCCACAGGGGAAGAAAATAAAAGCATTTGTTTCATTTTACACGTGCCTCCATGTCAATCTGTTTTGAGTCGGGCGCTATATAGTACCTTTATTCACACTATCTATCTATCTATCTAATCCTGCTTATTATACTAAAATTAATAATAATTCTTTGCATTTATATAGCACTTTTCTCACTACTCAAAGCGCTCAGCAATTGCAGGTTAAGGGCCTTACAGAGCAGAGTCCCTTTTTGGCATTCGAACCGGCAACCTTCTGATTGCCAGTGCAGATCCCTAGCCTCAGAGCCACCACTCCGCCTATAATGTAATATCTATCTATCTATCTATCTATCTATCTATCTATCTATCTATCTATCTATCTATCTATCTATCTATCTATCTATCTATCTATCTATCTATCTATCTATCTATCTATCTATCTATCTATCTATCTATCTATCTATCTATCTATCTATCATATAGTGCCTTTCACATATCTATCTATCTATCTATCTATCTATCTATCTATCTATCTATCTATCTATCTATCTATCTATCTATCTATCTATCTATCTATCTATCTATCTATCTATCTATCTATCTACTATGGGGAAAATAAGTATTGAACATGTCAACGTTTCTTTCGGTAAATATAATTCAAATGGGGCTAATGATGTGAAATTTTCACCAGATGTCGGTAACAACCCAAGTAATCCACACATACAAAGAAATCAAAGCAAATAAGTCCATAAATTAAGTTATGTGTAATAAAGTGGAATGACACAGGGAATGAGTATTGAACATGCTTACTGAAATTTATTTAATAATTAGTAGAAAAGCCTTTGTTGGTAATGACAGCTTCAAGACGCCTTTTGTGTGGAGAAAATAGTCGCGTGCATTGCCAGTACCATATGCTGAGAAACAGCCCCACTCCATGATGTTCCCACCTCCACGCTTCACTGTTGGTTTGATGTTTTTGGGGTGATGTGCAGCGCCATTTCTCCTCCAGACACGGTGTGTGCAATGACATCCAAAGAGTTCAATTTTGGTCTCCTCTAACCAGACTCTACTCTCCCAGTATTTTGTTGGCTTTTTCAAATGTTGTGCAGCAAACTTTAAACGAGCTTCAACGTGCTTTTTCTTCAGTAGTGGAGTCTTGGGCGGTGAGCGTGCATAGAGGCCATGGTGGTTGAGTGCATTACTTCTCGTTTTCTTTGAAACAACTGGACCTGCTAATTCCAAGTCTTTCTGAAGCTCTCATCTCATGATGGATAAAAGCAAAGAGATCTCTCAAGACCTTTGCAACATTATTGACGCAAAACATACCACCAGTACTCCTTGGCTCTTGGACAACTCTTCTGATTATTCTTTTGACTCCTCTTTCAGAATTCTTGCAAGGAGCACACTGATCATGGCCAGTTTATGGTGAAACAATGTTCTTTCCACTTTTGGATTATGGCCCCAACAATCCTCACTGGAACATTCAGAAGTTTAGAAATACGTCTGTAACCAGTGCCATCAGTATGCTTTACGACTATAAGGTTGCCAAGGTCTTGAGAGAGCTCTTTGCTTTTACCCATCATGAGATGCTTCTTGTGTGACACCTTGGTAATGAGAAACCTTTTTATAGGCCATCAATTAGGCCTATCTATCTATCTATCTATCTATCTATCTATCTATCTATCTATCTATCTATCTATCTATCTATCTATCTATCTATCTATCTATCTATCTATCTATCTATCTATCTATCTATCTATCTATCGTTTATATAGTGCCTTTCAAGTCTATCTATCTATCTATCTATCTATCTATCTATCTATCTATCTATCTATCTATCTATCTATCTATCTATCTATCTATCGTTTATATAGTGCCTTTCAAGTCTGTCTATCTATCTATCTATCGTTTATATAGTGCCTTTCAAGTCTGTCTATCTATCTATCTATCTATCTATCTATCTATCTATCTATCTATCTATCTATCTATCTATCTATCTATCTATCTATCTATCTATCTATCTATCTATCTATCTATCTATCTATCTATCTATCTATCTAACATCCTCCCGGCAAGGAAAGACAGCACTAAGCAATCCAGCCATGATGCCCGTCCATCTACATCCTCCTCTACAATATATACAGTACTATAATAGACACACACTGTGCAGTTTTTTCGGACCACTATATTAACACTGGATAAGACCTCCTGTGTTCTCTTAAAAGCCTCAGTTCTACATGGCATGGATTCCACAAGATGTCAGAATCATTCCTTTGAAATTCTGCTCCACTTTGACATGATGGCATCGCACAATTTCTGCAGATTTCTCAGCTGCATATTCATTCTGCAATTGTCCCACTCCACCACATCCCGAAGGTGTTCTGTGGGATTCAGATCTGGTGATTGGGAAGGCCGCTGAGGAACACTGAGCTCATTGTCACGTTCATGACACCACTCTGATATGACTTTTGATTTGTGACATGGTGTATTAGCATGCTGGATGCAACCACTAGAAGATGGTGACCATGAAGAGATAAATGTGGTCACCAGCAAAGCTCAGATAGGTTGTAGTATTCAAGCGATAATTGATAATTCCCCACACCATTACACCACCTCCATCAGCCTGGAGTGTTGACACAAAACAGGTTGGGTAGATGGATTCATGGTGTTGGCACCAAATTCCAACCCTACAGGCCCAGACAGGGTTTCATTTTTTCCAGCTGTCCAGTTTTGGTGAGCCTGTGCCCACTACAACTACAGCTTTCTGTTCTCGGCCGAAAGGAGCAGAGCCCAATGTGGTCTTCTGCTGTCATAGCCCACCTGCCTCAAGGGTTGACGTGTTGTGTGTTCTTATATGCTTTTCTGCTCGCCACAGTTGCACAAAGTGGTTATCTGGGTTACATTAATTCTTTTAGGGTGGATGTCGACTTTTGTCGACACAAGGGTTGAAGATGGATATCAGGGGCATAGGGCAAAAGAAAGCTGTAAATGTTGATAAAACTCACCGCTCTGTTACAGGTAGACCCCTATTTGCTCAGAGGACCGTTAGACTCATTGACTTGACGATAAAAACCTGCGTGTGTGTGAGTAGCGTAGAGTAAGCAGTGTCTAGAATGGCATCGACATTGGGAGAGAGAGCGAAGCAAATGCACAAAGCAAAATACTCTATGTGTATTATTTCCTTCTTTCTTTATTTTTTGCGTAATATTGCTGAATTTGACTCTGACTTATCAAACTCTGATTTTGATACAAGTGATCTGGAGATCGAAAACGAAAGTCAGGTGCCTGCATCAGCTGATCGTAGTGCTGGACACACTTGTGCAGCTGACGCGGCAACGAAAATGTTTACCCTGGGAAGACTACACAGACATCGATCTGTGGGAGAGAAGCTAGCAACTGGACTTGACTAAACGATGCGGCCTGCTGGTGGACACTACGGATTAGCAGCCCCTCGACTACTTCAAGATGTTTTTTTTTTTTACCAGAAAGTGCCAGAAAGCTTATGAGTGATGGGACAAACACGTATGTGAATATGCCTACTGTAGGGCCTCCTGGGACATAAAACAGAGTGACAACATAAGTGTTTTATGTTGATTTATGTGTGAAACCATTGCAGTGTGTGCTGAGTTTTTTGGAAAAATATTCAGCCCTGGGACAAAAGGAAGAAAAAATAATTAGCCGTAAAAGAGTTAACCTTTCTGTCTGCTCTCCTCTGACTTCTCTCATCAACAAGGTGTTCCATCCACAGGACAACCGCTCACCGGATGTTTCTTCTTTTGCGCACCATTGTGACTAAACTTGAGAGACAAATCTCAGGAATTTGGCAGTTACAGAAATACTCAAACCGTCGCGTCTGGCACCCACAATCATACCACAGTCGAAACCACCGAGGTCGCATGTTTTCCCCATTCTGGCGTCTGATGTGAAGAGGAACTGAAGCTCCTGACCCGTATCTGCAGGATTGTATGTATTGTGCTACTACCATATGATTGGCTGATTAGATCATTGCATGAAACGGCAGGCGTGCAGATGTTCCTAATAATTCACTCAGTGAGTGTACAAACAGTCGAGAAGCACCTCAAAGGCACTATATTACTTGACAGGGTTCATTTTATAAACGAGCACTTTCCCGTTGCAAGCTCCACTCCACACAACAGTTTGCACAACCTGTGGCACAGACAGGTGAAGTGAACTGATCAACGGCCACACAGTGAGCGGCAGGTGGGCTTTGAATCGGGACCCCCGTGATTTAGAGTTAGGGACCGTTTTCCACTACACCACCTCCGACCTACCTTAAAGGTCAGGCCGGGGAGTCCAAGTAACAGCCATGAGATCTCGGCATGAGATCTCCTTTTAATTTCAGCCACACTGCCAGCTGAACAAACGTGGGAGACCCTCGTCCTTTCACTCTTTCCTTTTTTATTTAACTTTCTGATGTCCTTATGATGAATGGTCGCCTCTTCCCAGTTATTCTGATCCCAAACATGAAGCTTGCAGCAGCAGCACCCATTAGGAGGATTATGCCTGTCTCGTCGGGTTAAGCCCTTTATTCTAAAAAGCTTTACTTTCTTCTGCCCTTTAGCCATACAAAAAATGTTGACCCCCACCCACCGCTTCTGTTTTAATGGCGATTTGTTTTTACGAGTTCTGGCTACTCAACAACAGCTGCGCATCTAGAGATAACACCTCAAGGAGTGCAGCAGCGAATGCACTTGTTGCTCTCTTTTTTTATATATTCCTCTATTGTTTTATCAGCTGCTGTGGACTTCGGAATGTTGTTTTCCATTTCACAGTCTTGTAGATGATTAGAGACGACAAGAAGAGACACAGAGGAGCCTTATTGGACCAGGCCTTGGGGAGATTAGAGTGAACAACAAGGATCCAAATCGTCACCAACTCTTGTTTAAACAGAAGGCACTTCAAGACCAGATGTCCAAGGGGTGGGAGAGGCTTTCAAAGAAATGCCCATCTGCCGCCCATGAGGGCATTCCAGGTCTTAGATAACTCAGCGGTGGAGGACGGCTTGCAGCGATGCATTCCTCCAGCTATTGTCATGGAGGCATTCCAGTGTAATTAGTGGCCAAAAAAGTAAAGAGTAAGGACAGCCCGCTGTCGCATTCTCCATCTCCTAATTCCCTGATGAACCCATTGATGACGCCATTATTGAGAAACGAACCATCACCCCGAGTGTGATAACCATCAGCTTAACAATGGGACGGCTGGAGTTAATGGGTTAAAAAAAGTCTCTCCTTGGAGGCTCCAGATTCCCTGTAGATTTGCTGTTTTTCTTTTTTCTTTTTAACTGCCCAGTCGCGCCTCATTGCTTTGCCTTATTAAAATCCTCGGGGATTTCTTTTACCACTTGTTAAATATCTCAGGCCACAAACCTTCAGTAAATTAGCTCCAAATAATCCATTATTGGATTTTCAAGCAATAAAATTAATATATTGCATAACACATCAGGCCTGTGGTGATGCGCATTCGGGTTTAAATCTATTTTGAAAACTGATTTTCCACCTATAAAAAGCACAGAAAGTGTTTTCTGTGAGCAATAACAGTTAGCACCTCAGTAGTTTACAAGAACCATTACATTGGAAATTAGCACTGCATTTTTCTTATCTAGTTGGAGTTAAGATGTGCCTCTGTGTTCGGGCCTCATTACAAAATTACGTTTTCAGCAAACGCGAAGCAACATTTGAAAAGGAGGAGGGGGCTTCATTCCTGTTGCTGTAGGGATAGGCTTGGACTCCCATCAACCTGACCATTGGAATAAACAATTTTAGAAAGTTTTCAACCTTGGCAAGAATCTGGGGGCTCTTGGGAAAAACAATCCCTGTGTTATAGTTGACATGAGATGTAACAATTTTTAAACGTGCTTTAATTAAACCACACGTAACTGGCAGACATTATAACTGTATGAACGTACAAAATGATTATTTTGAACACATATCTAAAATTCATTGTCATAACATCATGCTTTATTTTCCCAAGTGCATTGTGTTCTGTAGATAACAAAGCCACTGAATTGCTGATCTTTCCATTCAAACAATTATAAACAAAGAACCACATTTCAAAGAAGTGGGCATGGAGGAGTTTACTTGAAACAGAATCTGAGTCTTACTTTAAGCTTTAACTTTTGAGGAGGTTAAAATCTGAAATCATAATCAAAAACTGAAATGCTCTCAAATAATTTAAATAAGGCCTGTTGTGGCATGGATGGATTGGCATCCCAACTGGGGGGCCCGTCTTGGATCGAAAGTATAGATAGTCTGGCATCCCAGCCAGGATGGTGGCTGTTCCGTTTTTCCATTTAAGGGGCCAGTATAATGGAAGGATGGAGTATCCCAGTATGCTTGCTGGCAGACAATATCCCTCTACTGTTTGGGCACCCAGTTTGCAATTGTAACTACGTGCTAGAGTCTCAATATACCTTTAAAGGACTGATTACCCCTTAGTCGTCCCCAAGCAGTCCTCCATAATGTACAACGGAGATCAAACAATTTTGCTGATATATAATGGTTTGGAAAGTCTATCTATCTATCTATCTATCTATCTATCTATCTATCTATCTATCTATCTATCTATCTATCTATCTATCTATCTATCTATCTATCTATCTATCTATCTATCTATCTATCTATCTATCTATCTATCTATCTATCTATCTAATCCTGCTTACTACACTAAAATATCTATCTATCTATCTATCTATCTATCTATCTATCTATCTATCTATCTATCTATCTATCTATCTATCTATCTATCTATCTATCTATCTATCTATCTATCTATCTATCTATCTATCTATCTATCTATATTGTAAGTACCCCATGATTCCTGTCTTACATCAATGCTCATATAGTAACTCTGCTTTAAATAAATATGTCACCCAGCCTTCCTGGAGGTAATTTTCCCATCACACTAGCATAATGACATGTCTTGCAGGTAATAGCACATTATCTTCACTCTCACAGAGACTTCCTGGACTCCACGACTGTCCTGTATCATCATCCTTTTTGGAATACATTGGGTTTGGGAAGTTGTCAGGGCATCCATAAAGTTCTATCTATCTATCTATCTAATCCTGCCTACTACACTAAAATACCTATCTATCTATCTATCTAATCCTGCCTACTACACTAAAATATCTATCTATCTATCTATCTATCTATCTATCTATCTATCTATCTATCTATCTATCTATCTATCTATCTATCTATCTATCTATCTATCTATCTATCTATCTATCTATCTATCTATCTATCTATCTATCTATCTATCTATCTATCTATCTATATTGTAAGTACCCCATGATTCCTGTCTTACATCAGTGCTCATATAGTAACTCTGCTTTAAATAAATATGTCACCCTGCCTTCCTCGAGGTAATTTTCCCATCACACTAGCATAATGACATGTTTTGCAGGTGATAGCACGTTATCTTTACTCTCACAGAGACTTCCTGGGTTCCACGCCTGTCCTGTATCATCATCCTTCGCTGCCTGCATTCCTCTTATCCAGTGGATTATTCATCATAGCTCTAAATGGAGTAAGATACAAATGTCCCAAAGAAGTATCTATTCATTATTTATGAAACTGTTTCTTTTTTGGAAATTATCATAAAATAGATTACAAACAAAAGTAGTAGAAGTAAATCATAGTGACATATAAATGTTCACAACACCTAGTATTGTGCATCCCATAGAGAAACGAAGAAGAACATTTCCATAATTGCGCTGAAGCCTAATGGGAGTGGCTTTTAAAAAGAGCTCAGGTCTCTCAGTCCATTTGGACTTTCATACACATCACTGGATCATTTAATTATTAAACCACTAGCGTATCGATCTATTTTCTGAAACTGCATTTCCATTAATGAGTCATGGAAGCCAGAACCCATCTATCAGTACTGAGTGCTAGGTAGATACCAATCTAAGATGGGGTGCCAGTCCCTCACCAGACCAAGCTCACGTAGGTGTCCGTCCGTGTTCACTCACCCCAGCCAGTGTGTTTCTGGGATACATGGCAAGGTCTTTGAGCTGGTAGATGGTGTGGTGTGGTGGCTAAGGCAGTAGATTTTAAACCACAGGGTTGCTGGCTCTTCATCTTACTCTGTTATTTTACAATACATACAGTGATTATCAACAGTATTCACCTCCTTGGTTGTTTTCACATTTTCTTGTTACAAAACATTGAATCACAGTGGATGTAGTCTGGCATTTTGGTATTGTTCAACAAAAAAAAAAATAGTTAAAGTCAAAGTGAAAATACATCTCTGCAAAGTGACCTAAATTAATTAGAAATATTAAACACAAAATGATCAATGTCATAAGTATTCACCCCTTCAAGTTGACATTTAATAGATGCACCTTTGGCAGCCGTGTCAGCCTTGACTCTGTGTGCACAGGCTTCCCTATAAGCTTTGCATGAGTGGTCTCTGCCATTTTCCCTGTTCTTCTTCATTGCAAAACTACTCAGGCTTTTTCAGGTATCATGAGGATTGTGAGTGAGGAACCTTTCTCAAGTCCAGCCACAAATCCTCAGTTGGATTGAGATCGGCCTCTCCAGGACATTCACATTGTTATTTTGAAGCCAATTCTGTGTAGCTTTAGCTTTACACTTGAGGTTGCTGTCTTGCTGGATAAAAAATCATCCATCCATCCTGCTATATCCTAACTACAGGGTCATGGGGGTCTGCTGGAGCCAATCCCAGCCAACATAGGGCACAAGGCAGGAAACAAACCCCGGGCAGGGTGCCAGTCCACACACACACACACACACACACCAGGGACAATTTAGGATCGCCAATGCACTTAACCTGCATGTCTTTGGACTGTAGAAGGAAACCAGAGCACCTGGATGAAACCCACACAGACAATGGGAGAACATGCAAACTCCACGCAGGGAGGACCCGGGAAGCGAAACCAGGTGTCCTAACTACGAGGCAGCAGTGCTACCACTGCACCACCATGCCACCCTAAAAAATCATCTCTTTGAGATTTCTTACAGACTGCATCTGGTTTTCCTCCTCACATGCCTTCTAGGGCCCTACTGCAGAGAAGCATCCTTACAATATGGCACCACCAGCACCATGCTTAATTTTAGGGATGTTGTGTTTTCCATTTGGTTTATGCTAGACATAGTGTGTAATTTCATGGCCACAAAGTGTTATTGTATTCTCATCTGACCATTGAACCTTCTTCCAACTGATATGCATTCTGGAAAGCTGTAGTCAAGCTGTCATGTTTGTTTTTCTCTTTGCCACTCTCTTATAAAGATGTGACTGGTGAAGTTGTTGTCTGAACCGTATCTTCAATCTCCACCAGATAGCTTGTAACTCCTTCAGAGTTCTGATAGGTTGCTTGGTGGCCTCCCTCACTAATCTTCTTCTTGAACAACCGCTCAGTTTTTATGGACGGCCTGCTCTAGCACATTTACAGCTGTGTCATACTCTTTCCGTTTCTTAAAGTTTGACTTAACTGGACTCCAAGGGATATTTAGTGGTTAGGATATTTTCTTGTCTCCATTCCTTGAATTTTGTTTTTCAATCTCCTTTTCACAGAGTTGCTTGAAGTGTTCTTTAATCATTATTATGTAGACCACCATACTGACTCACCACAAGTTGGATCTTTCACATTCAGGGGCATTTCTACTACAAATATATGACCCATGAGACAAACAAAGTGCTGCGGAACCAGCAGGATGTTTAATACCAGCAGATGGAAACAACAAAAAAGTTTCAAACTAAAGAGCACACATGGGTGCTGTAAACTCAAAAGAAATATGAGCGTTCTGACTCAGTTGCTGTCGGGTCCAAGAATGGCTGTCTTCTTCCATTGCCAGGTGGATTATAGTTGCTGGTTTCTGAAATGGGTGGCACTTAATCACAGAAAGCTATAAGTGAGGTCACTCAGCATCCCTCTGAAATGTGGAGAAAAGAGATGTTGTCTCAGCAAGAGTGCCCCCTTGTGTCCCGGCAGTAGTACTGCTTGCCTGTCTGGAGTCTTAAGGATGTCTCCCACTTGCACATGTGTGACAATATATAAATATATATATACTAGACGTCCCCTGCGGCTCCGCCCATGTAGTAGTGAAACAGGACAAACTTTAAAAATCAATAAACAAACAGGTATCACTAGCTAAGCAGAGGCAAAGAACACTCCAAAACGCAGAAGTTAGACCGACTTGAATGGAGGCTGGCACTTGAGTGATGGCAGCCTTGTGATAAAATCATTTAAATTCATTTTTATCTCTCTTCCGCCAACTCTCATTACCCCAGAATGACGAAGCAAAAATAAGATGCTAAAATTTTGGTTTAAATTTATTAAAAACCAGCCATTCCCTGCGGTAGTAGTGAAACAGGCCAGTGAGGAGGGCCCTGCCCGGCTCCCCACTCCTGACGTCTGTCACAAACTCGAGACAGAGTCATATAAAGGTTTGGGGCAGCCACCCGTATAATTTGGTATCCTGGCTGCAAAGTTGCTTTCTCAAAATATACAGCACTGATGTGCATACAACCGAGTCCTAAACAAGACTGAGGGAATAGGGAAAAGGTGCAGACTTTTAAAGGGGGAGACAGGAAGTGAGATCATAAGGATCAGGCTCATGTTCTTCAGCCATTGGTTCGAGCCCGGGCATGACATCACAAGGGCCGGAGCCGGCAAGGTCTCCTTCCATTGGCTCGGTCCCGGAAGTAACGTCAAGAGAGCAAGGTGAAATTTCCCGTGAATGGTCTACAGTGAAGGGAGAAAAAGAGTCAGTGCACTCTGCCACATCCCGGCATGCCTCAGAACTGCCTTTACTAAAGCTGTTTAGCTGCCTCCGATGTGCACATGTGTGACACGTCACGCTTCCCTCTCCCCTCGGCCCGCAGCCTCTGTCTCGTAAAATATCGTTCCTGCAAGCGAACTGTGATTCTTAGTCACAAAATCCACCGGAATGTTCACACAAATTATGGAAAAACAACTATTTAAATCCGTTAAGTAGTTTTCTCGTTCGCTAGCTAAGTGAAGATAAGGTACACACCCCAAGGCTGGCACGTGAGTGAGGAGGGCCTCTCCCCCCTCTCCTCAGCCCGCTGCGTCTCTCTCGGATTTGCGCAAATTATTACTAGGGGGTTCGCACCCTGCTCGCTTCGCTCACCAAACCCCCTTGCCTGTGCTACGCGTCAGCCTCTTTGCGTCTCTGCCACTCGTGTTGTGAAGAGGGGGGCTGAACGCACCCCAAGGAGACGCGGTTGCTTTTCCAAAACCCCCTCTTAAACGGTGATACAATGGGAAACAAATACAGTTGTTTTTTTTTTACCTCCTCTTTGCTCGATCAGCTGCTGGCTTGCTGCTGTTGCCGTGCCATATGATTTGCGCTTCGAACATTTAAAAGCCTGTACAGCAGCTGTCTTTGTCATCTACTCTTTGTGTTTTATTACCGCCCTTGGGCGTGGTTAAATCTCTTGGCACAAAGTCTCGTCTCGCGGGATGTGAGTTCTTGATATTTTTTTGTTTATAATTTAAAAACAGAATGAGATTCTGAAAATCTAACAAAAACACTTTAAAGTCTGATAAATTCTGAAAAGAATGATACCAAACATATATATGTAAGTTTTAAAATAAGCCTGATTTAAGGCGTGACAAAAAACGTTGCACAAAATCGTTGAACTTTTAGGCTTAGGATTTTACGACGTATATATAGAGAGTAGATATCCATAGGTCTGATCACAATCTGTAATGCTTGTGGTTTGTCGGCCAGTCAGCAAACATCCGCCACACCCACTCAGTTATGAGAAGCAAATCATAAACATGTTATATACTACCTGCCAAATAATACAAAGAGTACACGACACTAACCACAAGTGTTACCTTGTAGGTCACCACCCAAATAATCAGATTGCGATCAGATCTATGGACATGATCCTCCGATCTACACCCTGTCAATTATGCAAACCAGCGGCTGTGGCACAACATCTGAGGCTTTGCCTCAGGGGCTGACGTCTGAGGTTCGATCCCTGCAAGGGGAACCAAAAGTTCATACACCTGATGAGTCCCGATTAGGGCGAAACACGTGTTTTGTACTCTTTGTATTGTTTGCTGGGTACTACATAAGATATAGTATATGCAATAATATATTTTGTGCTCAATTGCCTTTACTCATACAGATCCATAAAAATTAGATAGATAGATAGATAGATAGATAGATAGATAGATAGATAGATAGATAGATAGATAGATAGATAGATAGATAGATAGATAGATAGATAGATAGATAGATAGATAGATAGATAGATAGATAGATAGATAGATAGATAGATACTTTATTAATCCCAATGGGAAATTCACATTCTTCAGCAGCAGCATACTGATACAATAAATAATATTAAATTAAAGAATGATAATAATACAGGTGAAAAAACAGACAATAACTATGTATAATGTTAAATATTAACGTTTACCCCCCCGGGTGGAATTAAAGAGTCGCATAGTTTGGGGGACGAACAATCTCCTCAGTCTGTCAGTGGAGCAGGACGGTGACAGCAGTCTGTCGCTGAAGCTGCTCTTCTGTCTGGAGATGATACTATTAAGTGGATGCAGTGGATTCTTCATAATTGATAGGTGCCTGCTGAGCGCCCTTCGCTCTGCCACAGATGTCAAACTGTCCAGCTCCATGCCAACAATAGAGCCTGCCTTCCTCACCAGTTTGTTCAGGCATGAGGCGTCTTTCCTCTTAATGCTGCCTCCCCAGCACACCACTGCGTAGAAGAGGGCGCTCGCCACAACTGTTTGATAGAACATCTGCAGCATCTTATTGCAGATGTTGAAGGAAGCCAGCCTTCTAAGGAAGTATAACCGGCTCTGTCCTTTCTTGCACAGCGCATCAGTATTGGCAGTCCAGTCTAATTTATCATCCAGCTGCACTCCCAGGTATTTATAGGTTTGCACCCTCAGCACACAGTCACCTTTGATGATCACTGGGTCCATGAGAGGTCTGAGCCTCCTAAAATCCACCACCAGCTCTTTGGTTTTGCTGGTGTTCAGTTGTAGGTGGTTTGAGTCGCACCATTTAACAAAGTCCTTGATTAGGTCCCTATACTCCTCCTCCTGCCCACTCCTGATGCAGCCCACGATAGCAATGTGTGACAGTCTTCCTTTTTTCTGGTTCTTCACAACATAAAGTCATCTGCAAAAGTCTGCACCAGGGGGACTGGTCTCTTATCCTATTACTCAACACATCCACAACCAGATCAAAGAGGTAAGGACTTGACAAAGACCTCTGGTGCAGACCTCCTCTAACTGGAATCTCGTCTGTTACCCCAACATGGCTTTTAACTTGAGTCCTCACTCCCTTCCTTAACGCAGGTGTTCTGGCCGGGTAAGAGTCAATCATAATCTACATCCACTCCCTGAAAAGTGACCCATCATAGAGACTCTTTGGTATGGTGAATGTCAATAAGCAGTTTTTTTGTTTTGCTGATGTTAAGTTGCAGACAGTTCTCCCCCTGACTCCTCTCCTCAGTCTCATCCCCCTTATCAATACACCCCATAAGTGCAGAATCATCTGAGAATTATTTCTGCAAGTGACGTGACCTGCTGTTATAGTCTGAGGTGGACAGAGTGAAGAGAACATAGCTGGCTGTTGATCCCCAGAGGTTTCTTTCGTCTGTGGAGTTTTTCTTTTCCTCTCCTCCGTTATCAGCTGGCCATAGGTTAGTAATATCAATGGGCATATACTGTTAGAATCCTTTTGTGTTATTCAGTGGCTTTGTTTACTGTTTATTTAAACAAATCTGCATCTTTTATGTGTTATCATTTTGTAAAGTTGTTTGTTGCCTGTGAACTTTTTAAAGCGCTCTGAGCTGGCACTCAGTGAACAGCACTTAACAAAGAGGAACTCCATCATTTACTTTCTCATCTGGGATTTAAAATGATTGGGCAGCCTTCATGTCAATCAAATACATCACTCATGTCAAACTGTCCAGCTCCATGCCAACAATAGAGCCTGCCTTCCTCACCAGTTTGTTCAGGCGTGAGGCGTCTTTCCTCTTAATGCTGCCTCCCCAGCACACCACTGCGTAGAAGAGGGCGCGCGCCACAACTGTTTGATAGAACATCTGCAGCATCTTATTGCAGATGTTGAAGGACGCCAGCCTTCTAAGGAAGTATAACCAGCTCTGTCCTTTCTTGCACAGCGCATCAGTATTGGCAGTCCAGTCTAATTTATCATCCAGCTGCACTCCCAGGTATTTATAGGTCTGCACCCTCAGCACACAGTCACCTTTGATGATCACTGGGTCCATGAGAGGTCTGAGCCTCCTAAAATCCACCACCAGCTCTTTGGTTTTGCTGGTGTTCAGTTGTAGGTGGTTTGAGTCGCACCATTTAACAAAGTCCTTGATTAGGTCCCTATACTCATCCTCCAGCCCATTCCTGATACAGCCCACGATAGCAGTGTCATCAGCGAACTTTTGCACATGGCAAGACTCCGAGTTGTATTGGAAGTCCGATGTATATAGGCTGAACAGAACCGGAGAAAGTACAGTCCCTTGTGGCGCTCCTGTGTTGCTGACCACAATGTCAGACGTGCAGTTCCCAAGACGCACATACTGAGGTCTGTCTTTAAGATAGTCCATGATCCATGCCACTAGGTATGAATCTACTCCCATCTCTGTCAGCTTGTCCCTAAGGAGCAGAGGTTGGATTGTGTTGAAGGCGCTAGAGAAGTCCAGAAACATAATTCTTACAGCACCACTACCTCTGTCCAAGTGAGAGAGGGATCGGTGTAGCATATAGATGATGGCATCTTCCGCTCCCACCTTCTCCTGATATGCAAACTGCAGAGGGTCAAGGGCATGTTGAACCTGTGGCCTAAGGTGGTGAAGTTTGTAATTTTCACTTCTTAGGGTGGGAGTACAGGCCATCAGGTTACCTGACTTGGTCGTGGCCACACAATGAAGCAGAGGAAAGGACTGAGCAGATTAAGCATTATCATTTCAAATCAGTTCTCTAGCCTCAATATGTCTACCTATAATCATTTGGGACAGCTTTAAGGTAACTCACAGTAAAAGGTGTTATAAAAATAATAGGTAATGAGCTCATCAAATTTAAATTTAGATATTAAGTTCAAAGCAAATGTTTAGGAAGTATTCTAACTAGGCTCAGAAAAATGGGCAGTAACACGGGCTTCAAGTTACCCAGTGGAGAGAAACAGCCCATAAAACACCATCTGTCTATGTTTTTCAAAGATTTTCTGCAAAATGAATTATACTTCCAGCCATTTGCATTGTTTAATTGAACTTGTAGACTAATATTCATCTAAACACCTATACTGGAGGTAATAATAAATTAATGTTAATGGCCATAAATGTCATTAAACGACACACCAGTTGTGAGTTGAGTTGCAGCTTAGCGTCGCCACTGTTGGGAAGCGGGTTTCGGTGCAATAAAGAAAGAAGCTTAGTGTACGGTTCAGACAGCAAGCCCTGGGACGTTATTGTTTTCTGTTCAGAGAAATTTTGAGTAGATTATAATATCAAGCTGAGCCTCTGAAAAAGATCCAAATTAAAGCCACCAACCCTGCCAGGGGGCTCATGGCATAGGTCATTAATAGGCTGTGGGAACTAGACAGCAAAATGTCCAAAGGAGATTTCCCCTAGGTGTTAATACGCTTCAAAAGGGTTAAGCTGGGTTAATCTCAGCTCATTATTTGGAGCTTGGTAAACTCACAAGGTTAGTTAGAGATGCGCATGTTAGGAATGAACAAAATAAGCATTTCTACTTAGCCATCTTTTGAAGCTAGGGATTACAAAGGTTTACTGTATATTTCTGAAAATGAGAAGAAAACAATGAAAACATTATTATGGATGGATTAAAGGTGTGAATGTCTGGATGAATGACTGTTTAGATCACAGAAGAGTTTACTGCGGCAGCATCTGGGCATTATTAAACAACTGCATTCTTGTTTCATTTTTGTGATTAGTGCGATCATAAATTACACTTTACACATGTCAGCTCAGTCTCAGCACATCACAACATTTACAGAAACTATAAATATTATACTAGTTTGAAGAGATACACAAGAAAGGCATATTGTGAAACTATGGCATATAACTATACTGTTTATATGATCCAAAAAAATTGTATTAGCTTCCAAAAGTATAAATTCACACAACCTTAGTTCCAGACTGGAATGAACCACCAACTTGTAAAAATATGTTAAGATGACCGCTGTGAAGTACTCTCAGAAATGCATCAGTCATGTGGAAGATAAGTGGAGATCTCCATGGGAGGACCAATGACAGGTCGATGGCAACAAGGCTGCCAGATTTATTTGAACTTGGCATTTCTTCAGACTCTCTTCAATGAAAACTGACAGCCCTTCTTGGAAAGCTTAGCACCAGTTTTACAGGACGCATTGGCCGCTGGCAGCTGACAAACTCACTGATGACGACAAGGTAAACGAGGATGGCGGACCTTTCTGCAACATGAAGGCAGAAGAAGAAGAAGAATCAAATGCTAAGTAAGTATAAGAAGTAATTTAAAAAATGAAAAATACTATCTATCTATCTATCTATCTATCTATCTATCTATCTATCTATCTATCTATCTATCTATCTATCTATCTATCTATCTATCTATCTATCTATCTATCTATCTATCTATCTATCTATCTATCTATATTGTAAGTACCCCATGACTCCTGTCTTACATCAATGCTCATATAGTAACTCTGCTTTAAATAAATATGTCACCCTGCCTTCCTAGATGTGATTTTCCCATCACACTAGCATAATGACATGTCTTGCAGGTGATAGTACGTTATCTTTACTCTCTCAGAGACTCCCTGGTTCCATGACTGTCCTGTATCATCATCTTTTTTGGCTTGTATTTGGTTTGGGAATTTATCAGGGCATCCATAAAGTTCTATCTATCAAAAAAAGAACATCTATCTATCTATCTATCTATCTATCTATCTATCTATCTATCTATCTATCTATCTATCTATCTATCTATCTATCTATCTATCTATCTATCTATCTATCTATCTATCTATCTATATTGTAAGTACCCCATGACTCCTGTCTTATATCAGTGCTCATTTAGTAACTCTGCTTTAAATAAATATGTCACCCTGCCTTCCCAGAGGTAATTTTCCCATCACACTAGCATAATGACATGTCTTGCAGGTGATAGCACATTACCTTTACTCTCTCATAGACTCCCTGGTTCCATGACTGTCCTGTATCATCATCCTTTTTGGCCTGTATTTGGTTTGAGAATTTGTCAGGACATCCATAAAGTTACATCTGTCAAAATAAGAACATCTATCTATCTAATCCTGCCTACTGCACTAAAATATCTATCTATCTATCTATCTATCTATCTATCTATCTATCTATCTATCTATCTATCTATCTATCTATCTATCTATCTATCTATCTATCTATCTATCTATCTATCTATCTATCTATCTATCTATCTATCTATCTATTGTGGGAGATGGCCGGCTGTTTATCCCGGACAGCACCCCCAGGCCGCTAGATGGAGCCCTCCTTGTGGCGTGGGAGTGGCCCAAAGACCTGCAGGGAATTATGGACAATGGAGATTTTATTCCCAACCCTGCTGGACACCGTGGGGCCCACCAGAGGACGCTGCAGGGAGGCTCAAGGACTTATGCATGCCCTATAACCCGGAAACACGTCATCATCATATGACCAGAAGGGACGACGTGTGTCCGGGTTGAAGAAAAGGACTTTTAATCTGACCCGGAAGTGATAAGGACTCATGGACTGCTGGGCTAGAGCCACTTCCGGGTCGGAGAGTATAAAAGGACTCTGGGAAAGCCCAGACGCTGAGCTGAGCTGGGAGGAAGGGTGGCAACGTGTCTGGGAGTGGAGGGTTGGTATTGTGATTAGTTATTGTATTGATTATTGATTGTAGTGTACTTGTATGAATAGTGAGGAGTGTAGAGTGCTTTGTGCACGTTATTATTATAAAATAAATAATTATAGCTTTATCTGGTGTTGGGAGTGGTACCTGAGGGTTCAAGGGAGCACTAATACGCACTACTGCTACACTATCTATCTATCTATCTATCTATCTATCTATCTATCTATCTATCTATCTATCTATCTATCTATCTATCTATCTATCTATCTATCTATCTATCTATCTATCTATCTATCTATCTATCTATCTATCTATCTACATTGGATTCAGAAAGTATTCAGGCCTCTTCACTTTTTTCACACTTTATTGTGTTGTAATGTACAGTATATTTAATTTTAAATGGATATGTTTGCCATTTATGCCCATCAATCCACACTCAATCACCCATAATGACAAAGTGAAAGCATGTTTACTTAACGGTTTGCCAGAGTTATTACAAATCCCAAACTGAAACCTCACACTCATAGAAGAATTTGGGCACTTAATTTAGTACTTTGTAGAAGCCCGTTTGGTGGCAATTACAGCTTCAAGTCATATTGGGTAAGTGGATTTGGCCAGTTTATCCCATGCTTCCCTGGCATGTCCTTCCCAAGCTTTATTGGTTTAGTTGGCAAGTGTCATCTTCAGGTCTCTAATCTGTTCTAATCTTCACCTTTGTCTTGGCTGTATGGTTTTGGTCATTGTCATGCTGAAAGTTGAACCATCTCCCCAGTTTGAGCTGGCATGCACTCTGGAGAAGTTTTTCTTCAAGGACCTTTTCGGTGTTTAGATACATTCATCCTTCCCTCAATACTGACCAATCTTCCTGTCCCTGCTGCTGAGAAGTACTCCCATAGAATAATGCTGCCACCACCAGGCTTACAGATAGGGATCAAATGTATATGGGGATGAGATAATAATATAATAGGGATGGTATTAGAACATTATAACAATCTAGACAAGAACAGGAAATTTGGCCCACCCAATAAAGCTCACCAGTCCTATCCATTTAATTCCTCCAAAATAACATCAAGTCGAGTTTTGAAAGTCCCTAAAGTCTTACTGTCTACCACACTGCTTAGTAGCTTTTTCTATATGTCTATTATCCCTCGTATCCCTGCAGTCAGCCTAGTCGCTCTTCTCTGGGCTACTCTCAACGCTGCTTTGTTCTTTTGGTAGCCTGAAAACCAAAACTATGCACAGTAATGAGACACAAAACAAGCCGCCACTTGACCAGCTAACTTGAAAATAAAGAAAGGTGAAGGTCTTGGTCATGTTGGTCTGCTCAGGTCACCAAAACATCTTGACGGTGGTCTTAGAAAGAACAGAAAATCAACAGTCTGCTGTGCAGAATGAGAGCAGCAGCAAGTCCTGATATTCAACAACAAACTTAATTAATTAACAGCAAGAATCGGCTTCACATTAAGAGTTTGGTGTTCCAGTTTAGCTGGTCATCTGTCGGCTCGTTTCACGTCTCATTTCTGTTTGGCTGCCATTTAGTGAATAAACGAATCGATTCAGAGGACTGAACCCTTAAAAACAGGGCTATTAAAATGAAGGGCAAAGGAGTTAATTAGCAATGAAAACAGGTCACTGATTAGGAAAAGGTTTAGAATGAAAACCTGCAGCCTCTGCGGCCTACCAGGCCCGGAGTTCGACACCTCTGCTGTAACACATTAGAGTTTTGAATATTTGGCTACTAATAAGCTTTAGAATTAGATTTTTTTTTTACTATTCTACCTGGATTTCATTTCTAAGTGTGTGTTTTTATCCTTATCACATCATTAACTCAGCCCAGTGAAAGCTTCAATAAATATAAAGCAATATTAATTTATATTTGAAAAGATGTATTGAAAAGGATTCCAGAGCTAAAGAGTTTTTCTATTGCAGGGAGGTGCAATAATACAAAGTGCAGACTTTTCTTTGTATTTTGCACATCATTAAACATAGCTCAACAAAGCCACAAGAAATAAGATTATCAAACCAATTTCTGGAGTCGGGTTGCCAGTTCGATGGATTAAACAAAAGAAGCATGACAGCTCAGAGGCAAGATTTACTTTTAATCAGTTTCTCTGGGAAACTTAGTGGGCCCTGTCTTTATTCACAAGATGCTGGGCTTAACTGACTGATTAGGAGATATCATGGCGCAGACGGTCCATCCAACCCCATAGCTGCAGAAGAGACTTTTTATCTAATGGCAGAGGTTGAGTAAATGAAAGTGGCCCTAACACGTTTTTAACAGCAAAGGTTATAGATTGGAAATTTAATCAAGCTGTCATTATTTAAAAAAATGAAGACAGGGAGGAGGTAGACGTCACTTGCCTAGTATTGAAAAACAAAATGTGCTTCCACTATAGCAAAATATTGCTTATTGGACAATTTATCAGTAATAAACTAATTGGAGCATCCCCAGTTCCTGTTTGCTGTAATAATTCTGCATTATTTCTTAGAATATTTACATAACTGTGTCCTAAGAGGCAAAGACAAGTTACTTGGTATGCTTTGCTTCATAATTCTCAACGCATTGAAGATCCTACCTGTTGGCTTGTCAAAGCAATATTACTTCATTCCTTGTCTATGGATGCTGACATTGAATGACAGAATCCACCCATCCTTCCATGTGTTTATTTGCAGCCCCACTTAATCTAATCCAGGCATGCGGAGGGTGGCAAACCAGGATGCGAAGAAGAGAATATGTATCAGCTGGTCATTTCCTTTTTAAATATGGTGCTCTGTAGGCCATTGCTAGGTGCAGTGCCTTCTGGTTGAAGTTTAAAGGTTCCCCTCCTGCCTGTGTGGGCTCTTCTTCTTCATCAGGTTTGAGGTGCCTGATCGACCTTCTCCAAACAGCTCTGTCCTGCACCTCCTCGCCAGTCAGACCCTTTTTCTTCAGTTCTTCTTTTACTTTATCCATCCACCTCTACATTGACCTCCATTGGTTTCTCTTCCCCTGGACTTCCATTCCCATCACTCTTTTTCTCCACATTTTCATTGTCTCTCCTCATCACATGTCCATACCACTTCAATATCCTTTCCTGTTCTTTCTTAGATGTCTCTCCCACTTTTGTTGTACCTCATTTCTTATTCTGTCCTTTGTTGTAACCCCACACATCCATCTCAACATTTTCGTTTCTACTACATCCAACTTCTTCTTATGTGCTCCCTTCCAAGCCCATATTTCAGCTCCAAACATCACTGCTGGTCCTACCACTGTCATAAAACCTTTATCCTTTGCCTTTATTCTTTGCTCACACAATACTCCTGATACCTTCTTCCAATTGTTCCATCCACACTGCACTCTTTGTGTTATCTTTGCCTCTGATTCTCCATCTTGGGCTATCACTGATTCTGAACATTTAAACATATTCATTTTATTCAGTAGCTGTCTCTGTAGGCTGAATTCCACATCCTAATCATTATTAAACCTCATATGTTCTGGATTCTTCCCATTTATCTCCAATCCTCTATCTTTCGAAGCCCTTCTTTATTCTCCCAACTTCGTCTTGTAATAAAGAAATACGAGGGGGGACCCAAAAATAACCGGAATTTTGTTGTTGTTAGGTTGGTACTTGTAGTACGTGGTTGGGCCGCTAGGGCGATCTAGTTACACTCCTCACAAGTCAGCCTGCCAAGTGCCATCAGTCTGGAAGGTTGTGATTGTGTTCAGTGAATTTTTTTGTAAAAGTAGGTTGCGCAACAGTGTGAGAAGGAAACGCCCAGATTTGTGGGAGTCGGGCGATTGGTTCTTTCATCATGACAACGCTCCATCTCACACTGCTCTCAGCATTCGCCAATTTTTGTCAAGAAACGGTATGACAACCCTGAACCACCCACCATACTCACCGGATTTAGCTCCGTGTGATTTCTTTTTGTTCCCTCGGATGAAAAAAGACTTGAAAGGAAGGCGTTTTGCTGACGTCAAAGAGGTAAAACAAGAAACGACCAGAGCATTAATGGGCATTACTTCAGACAAATTTATAAAATGTTTCGAACAATGGAACAAACGGTTAGATAAGTGTATTTCCGCCAATGGAGAGTACTTTGAAGGAAACTAATTGTAGTTTGTACAGAAAATTAAATTAAACACGTTTTAAAAATATTTCCAGTTATTTTTGGGTCCCCCCTCGTACGCTGGAATATTCAAAAAAGAGTTGGGGAATTACCCTGTATATTGTCTGACTGACAATATGAAAAAAAATCAAAATACAAGGTATTAGACCGAACATGTTGTGTACAATCATTTTTATAGCAGAAAACGGTGGCAGGAATTGAGAAAACTGAAGCAATGTCATCAGAGATGGCTGGTAGTGACGTCATGGCGATGGCACCGAAAGTGATGTCATCGGGGGTGTCCGGAAGTGAGGTCTTTATGGAAGAGCTGGAAGTGACGTCATCGGGGATGGTCAGACGTGACGTCGTTATGGTGGAGCTGGAGGTAATGTCATCTATTGATTGGATTATGGGATTGTGGCCATTTTGAGAACCCGGAAGGATGGTCAGTGAATTATTGTTTTTCTTCTTTGTTTCTGTAGATGGAGAGAGGGAGACGTTAGTACTTATAATCAACCCTTTATCTCGCGAAATATCACTCACCTTAGGACTTGTTGGCTGCTTCCTAAGCGCACATGTAGATAGATAGATAGATAGATAGATAGATAGATAGATAGATAGATAGATAGATAGATAGATAGATAGATAGATAGATAGATAGATAGATAGATAGATAGATAGATAGATAGATAGATAGATAGATAGATAGATAGATAGATAGATAGATAGATAGATAGATACTTTATTAATCCCAAGGGGAAATTCACATACTCCAGCAGCAGCATACTGATAAAGAACAATATTAAATTAAAGAGTGATAACAATGCAAGTATACAGACAAACAATAACTTGTATAATTTTAACGTTTACCCCGGGTGGAATTGAAGAGTCGCATAGTTTGGGGGAGGAATGATCTCCTCAGTCTGTCAGTGGAGCAGGACAGTGACAGCAGTTTGTCCTGTCTGGAGATGATACTGTTTAGTGGATGCAGTGGATTCTCCATGATTGACAGGAGTCTGCTCAGCGCCTGTCTCTCTGCCACAGATGTCAAATTGTCCAGCTCCGTGCCTACAATAGAGCCTGCTTTCTTCACCAGTTTGTTCAGGCGTGAGGCGTCCCTCTTCTTTATGCTGCTTCCCCAGCACACCTCCATGTAGAAGAGGGAGCTCACCACAACCGTCTGATAGAACATCTGCAGCATCTTATTGCAGATGTTGAAGGACGTCAGCCTTCTAAGGAAGTATAGTCAGTTCTGTCTTCTCTTGCATAGAGCATCAGTATTGGCAGTCCAGTCCAATTTATCATCCAGCTGCACTCCCAGGTATTTATAGGTCTGCACCCTCTGCACACAGACACCTCTGATGATCACGGGGTCCATGAGGGGCTTGGTCCTCCTAAAATCCACTACCAGCTCCTTGGTTTTGCTGGTATTCAGTTGTAGGTGGTTTGAGTCGCACCATTTAACAAAGTCCTTGATTAGGTTCCTATACTCCTCCTCCTGCCCACTCCTGATGCAGCCTACGATAGCAGTGTTTGACAGTCTTCCTTTTTTCTGGTTCTTCACAACATAAAGTCATCTGCAAAAGTCTGCACCAGGGGGACTGGTCTCTTATCCCATTACTCAACACATCCACAACCAGATCAAAGAGGTAAGGACTTGACAAAGACCCCTGGTGCAGACCTCCTCTAACTGGAATCTCGTCTGTTACCCCAACATGGCTTTTAACTTGAGTCCTCACTCCCTTCCTTAACGCAGGTGTTCCGGCCAGGTAAGAGTCAATCATAATCTACATCCACTCCCTGAAAAGTGACCCATCATAGAGACTCTTTGGTGTGGTGAAAGTCAATAAGCAGTTTTTTTGTTTTGCTGATGTTAAGTTGCAGACAGTTCTCCCCCTGACTCCTCTCCTCAGTCTCATCCCCCTTATCAATACACCCCATAAGTGCAGAATCATCTGAGAATTATTTATGCAAGTGACGTGACCTGCTGTTATAGTCTGAGGTGGACAGAGTGAAGAGAACATAGCTGACTGTTGATCCCCAGAGGTTTCTTTTGTCTGTGGAGTTTTTGTTTTCCTCTCCTCCGTTATCAGCTGGCCATAGGTTAGTAATATCAATGGGCATATACTGTTAGAATCCTTTTGTGTTATTCAGTGGCTTTGTTTACTGTTTATTTAAACAAATCTGCATCTTTTATGTGTTTTCATTTTGTAAAGTTGTTTGTTGCCTGTGAACTCTTTAAAGCGCTCTGAGCTGGCACTCAGTGAACAGCACTTAACAAAGAGGAACTCCATCATTTACTTTCTCATCTGGGATTTAAAATGATTGGGCAGCCTTCATGTCAATCAAATACATCACTCCAGTCCAGTCTGTCAGCAACTTTCACAGCCGGTTATTGCAGCTGCTCAGCATGGACTGACATGCAGGTGCTCCCATCTCTCTTCTTGGGCTCGATGACATCTTATAGAGATGGAGATGTGTTCTGCAGCTGCCATGAGGTGTATCTGCTTAGAGTAACCAAACCTGGATACACATTCTAACCAGCAGTTAATCAGAAAACAATGACAGGCAATTTACTATCATGGATTTACATGTCTGACCCCCAGAGCTGAGATGCAACATGTCTGAGACAAATGGCTATACCAGAGGGCAGGGTTACTGATTTGTAGAAGTTATTCATATAAATGAATAGAAGTGGTTGGATGCTGCTGCTCATTTTTGTCAGAGCCCACATTAGCCTAAGGGAGCAATAACTTGGACACTACACCAAAGAAGTTTGGATTCTTCTTAGTTATTTCTTTAGCATTGTTACTTTTAAACACAGTTCTTTGGGAGACCCCAAAACTTTATGTTTTCCAGTCTCATTCTATGTTACAACATATACATTTTGATTGGGAGCATGCACTGATGGCTCATCACCTCACCCACCACTCCTGGATTGGGACCTAAATGCAGAAGGTGACACCTCAGCACCACACTGGAACAGCATGAGATTTTTTACAGTGGCCAGAGTGACAATCCTGCCACCAACCCCCAAATTTTCCCTTCAAGTTGGAGGACCTGCTTGAAGGGCTGGATGCAGGTTAACATCATACCCTGGACGAAGCAATTGCTGGGTAAGGGCCCAGCGGAATTGAGTCACTTCTATCTTTTACAGGATTGGAACTGGCAACCAATTGCTGGTGAGATCCCTAGCCTATACATGTGTTACTCCTGTGAACTGACAAAAGTATAAGGTCATTCATGCATTTTTATTTTTGCAAGTTCATCTTGCATTTTGTAAAAGGCACCTAAAGGGAGTTGGCATCAGTAAGGCCGGATTGATACTTCATAGGACACGACACATGCTCTACTGCTACACAAACGTTGTACTGTTTATAGTGCACTTGCACGCGTACTTTACGTAAAATCTGGAAGATCCCACCAGATGGCAGTGCAAGATATCATCACAATGAGAAAACGTTCAGCTTCGTTGTGTTGTGAATTGTCTGAAACGTCCATTAAATAAAGAAAAGGATGGATGTTTAATGAATACATCCTTCAATCCAGGGATGCGCCCATGCCAGCAAGAATCAGGCGTGAGACAGAAACAAAATCCCTAGACTGGGCATCAGCTCATCGCAAGGTGAATACAAGCACTCACACACACTGGCGTCATTATAGCTTCACCAAATCCCCAATCCTTCATGTCTTTGCAAGGAAACTGGAGCCCACTGTGGAAACCCACCAGGAAAACATGCAAACTCCAGGTGGGGAACACCAGCGACATGACTCCCTACTGCAAGGAAGCAGCGCTACCCCTCCGCCACTGTGCTGCCCCCATATGTGTAATCATTATTTAAATGAAGTTAATGATTTATCTGTAAAATGTAATATACATAGTTTAATGCATTTCATCATGAAAGTGATATCAAGTATAAATCTAAGGTATTGTAAATGTGCAGAGAGCTGGAATATCGTAAATTTAATGTGTTCTGTGTGGAGATTGCTGCTTACTGCTGCTGTCAGTTCAGGAGGAAGCCCCAGAAGCATGTAGCGATTAACAACTGGGTCTGTTTTAAGATGACATTTGCAATGATAAAATAAACTACGAGGTTAAAGTGGACATTTTGAGATTAAAGACGAAATTTCCACTTTAATCACAAAATACACCTTTTCACAATGTCCTTAATTTTTTTTCTCTGTGGCTCAAATACGCCGCCGTACATTCTGATGCTGTTGTGACGGTGCAAAAAAAAAATAAGAACAGCACAGAAGAGGGTATGTAAGACTTTTAAAATGTATTGTGTCATTACTTTGAGGAATATGCTTGAATATAAAGCTCCATGAATGCATTTGTATGTCAGCATTTTGCTTCTCCACATCGAACCATTCATCAAATGTCGAAGCAGGCACAGCAATCCTGTAGGGTCCTCAAAGTGGCTTTCTGTCACATGTAGATAGTAAATAGAGGCTCTGATGTCACATTCCGATTTTCATCACACTATGCCTCCAGACTTTTTGCTGGTAATGCAACTCGCGCATGCATCACGTTAAATTCTGAGGACATGCTCAGAGGACGTGTCAAATAAACACTGGGAACACCGGGCAGCTGTGATGCGTGCGCATATGCGTTATAAGCGTGAAGTATAAACCGGCTCTAACAGCTGTAAAAACATCTACCTCAATACCAACTAAGTTCGGGGGGAAGACCGGCCAGTCTGGGTGAACCCAGAAAATAGCCCTTAAACTTGCAGAGAGAGAGAGAGGTGCTTGTGTATATACAGTAAATGTACAGTATCTATGCTGCCATCGTGTCTTGAACCGAAAGTCAAGTCTTCTAGTTGTTATTCAGTCCACCCAACAATTCATATTTCTTCACACTTCTCATGTCAACAATGAGCCAAATCCAGAAGTCTGTTTGAATAAATCTGATGTGATGATTGATTTGCCCCCTTAAAATATTTTTGTGTTTTCCTCTCATAATGATACTGTATCTTAGATCTGGAATTTAATAATAATAATAATAATAATAATAATAATAATAATAATAATGTTGATCGATATAGCCATCCCAGACGACTTGAAAATCATGTTAAAAGAAACTGAGAAGATCAGTAAATACAAGGATTTGGAAATCGTGATTAGCAGGATATAGAACTGTAAAACTAGAACTATGCCAATTATAGTTGGAGCATTAGGTACATTAAAGAAAGATCATGATGAAAACTTGAAGATGTTCCCAGGCCATCCATCAGCTAGTGAAGTGCAAAAGATTGCACTTATGGGCACTGCGCATATCCTTAGAAAGGTGTTAGGGTAAATCACTTTGGCTTCTTGTTGTAGCCTGAATACACCATCTAAAACTGCAAAGACATCATGCGAGAGGAAACAAACACTGAATAATAATAATAATAATAATAATAATAATAATAAATGTTCAAACATATATATATCTTTTTATCCATCCATTTTCAGCATCTGATTATTTCGATGAATGGTTGCAGGGAGGTGAAGCCTACCTAGCCAACAGCACTGCACTCACTCAGACGCCCACACTCACTTCTATGGGCTGAATCTGCAGTCGTTCGTCTTCTTCGACGCTGGCTCCTTTGTGCTGCGTACTACTTCTGCCGGCTCTTATTAACAAACTACTCCAATGTACAGTCCCTTGATCTGGGTGTGGATTTCCATGACCTTAATATTTCCGTGTGTTTTACTGTTAAACTGAAGTCTGCTTAGCTTTGCACATTACTTTAGATAACACAGTGGCTCACTTGTGCTTTTTCTGGGAGACGCTCTATAAAACAAAGATTCATTTTTTTGGCTGATATTAAGAAAACAGCAAACAGACGGCTTCGCTTCTCCGCTTTGCGCCCATACATGTGTCCACATGTTCTCTAACCACCTTTGGAATTTCAACAGCTTGACATTCCATTGGTAATTCATTCCAGGTATGCGAGTCAAAATGTGTCCCTTTCTTCCTGAATGAGTCACATTCCAAAGTGCTTATTCATTGATATCAGGACAACCTGGCGCATCGCTTCAGGCCTATTCAGGTATCCATTGATTTAAAGCTCTTCAGTGTAGAAGTCATATTGCGCTCTTCACCGCAGACGGGCTCACAGTGCTTTATAATAAAAATTCGTTGCTGATTTATTTCCAAACCAACTGCAAGTTTACATTTTGTAAGATGGTCTGTGTACTTGGAAAAGAGAACAGTTGCTTGATAAAGTTTGACTTTTATTACTTTTTTTACAGGCATCTGCTTGCCATTCATTAGCACCCAAGACATCTCGAAAAGCAAAGTGACTTCAGTATAATGCTCTCCATGAAAACTCACTGGACTGAAAATCCATGAGTCCAGGGCATGTAACATAAATGATAGCTATAATAAGTCCTGGAAAAAATAGTTGCAGCACAACTTCACGATCATCTCAAACTGAACAATCTGTTTGAAAAGTTTCAGTCTGGTTTTCGCCCTGGCCATAGCACTGAAACAGCCCTGGTCAGGGTCACCAATGATCTTCTGATGACGGCAGATACTGGTTCACCTTCACTACTTATCCTCCTTGACCTGACAGCTGCTTTTGACACAATAGACCATAACATCCTTCTTCACCGCCTGCAATACACTATTGGACTCTCAGGAATTGTTCTAAATTGGTTTACATCATACCTGACTGGCAGAACTGAGCATGTCGCCCTTGGCAGCGCAAAGTCCCACACCCACAACGTCGCCTGTGGTGTTCCACAGGGCTCTGTGCTGGGCCCTATCCTTTTTACTATCTACATGCTCCCCCTTGGAACTGTCTTTGGCAGACATGGTTTATCGTTCCATTGCTATGTCGATGACACTCAGCTTTACCTCAGGACTACTCCCACCTCCTCTACTGCTCCTCTGCCAACATCTACATTGTCTACCTGCCTGGAGGAGATAGAGGCTTGGATGAGGCTCAATTTTCTTCAGTTGAACAGATCCAAAACAGAAGCCATCTTAGTTGGTACATCACATCTTCTTCGCTCTTCTACCATCACCAGTATTACTTTCTCTGGCCAAAATATTCCTCTTTCCACATCTGTTACTAATTTGGGTGTTAGAATGGACTCCCAACTTACTTTTGACACCCACATCAAATATCTCTGTAAGTCATCTTTTTACCATCTCAAGAACATCGCCAAACTCCGCCCATTACTCACCCTGGCAGATGCAGAGAAGCTCGTCCATGCCTTTGTCTCTTCCAGGCTGGATTACTGTAATGCACTCCTCATTGGGATTCCTGGCAAGAGTATCCAGAGACTCCAGTATATTCAGAACAGCGCTGCCAGGATCCTGATGAGGGTGCGAAAGTATGATCACATCACCCCAATCCTGAAAACCCTTCACTGGCTCCCTGTTTCATTCAGAATAGAGTACAAGGTCTCCCTTCTTACCCATCAGTGCATTTATGGACATGCCCCTCTTTATCTACAGGAACTCCTTACCCCCCATAACTCCTTACGTTCCCTCCGCTCTGTACTCACTAACACTCTTCAAGTCCCCAGAACTAAGCTCAGCAGCATGGGTGACAGGGCGTTTTCATCGGTGGCGCCGAGGCTGTGGAATGCCCTCCCTGATTACCTGAGAGCCCCACAGTCGACTGAGGCCTTTAAGCGAAACCTAAAAACTCATCTTTTTAGAAAGTCATTTTGTTAAAGTATTTTATAGACTCTTCTGTTCTTTTTTTTTATTTTATTATTCTATTTTTACTCTGTAGCACTTTGGGATTGCTAAAATATAAAGTGCAATATAAATGAAATTTATTATTATTATTATTATTATTAATGTGAACATTGGGTGGGTTAGCGCTACAGTCTCACTGCTATAAGAGTCTTGGCTTCAAATTCCATCATGGTTTCTGTGTGAAGTTTATCTGGTTTGTATTTTGTGTTTCCTTTGTCACACATGCGTGTTTAGGAGACAACTAAAGGGCTTGAGTACATGTAATTCCACGCCAGACCAGGGGGTGGCGAAGTGCACTAATTCTCCCTCTCGATCTTTTACAGACCATTCTAGGGAAATTCCGCCCAGCTCAGGAGCAGCCAACAACGTCATTTCCGGTTCTGGTCCTGATGACATCACTTCCTCCACTGGCCTTTAAAGCTGCCATCTTGCTCCCAGTTAGGGAGTTCTGTTGTATGAACATGTCTGTGCTTTATCAACAATTTTGCAGCCAGGAAAAATTATACGGGTGGCTGCCCCAAACCTTCGCAATGTCTTCTGGTCATTCTTCTTACACCTTCCACATCCCAGTGATGTACATTTTAGACCACCAGGGCGTGTACAGCCACCCTAACCCAACACACTTTATTTCTATGGGTAGGCACTTTTCCTCGCCCCCCACAGCAGCACAATACAAATAGGCAAGGCATCAAAGCACAGTCCTGTTCTTCTGTCAGTCTCCACTCCTCTCCTGGCAAGCACCCTGGTGGCTATGGGGACCACGGGAAAGGAGCATGGAAGCTCAATCCTATAGGGGCCTGTGGTCACCGCCAGATGCCTGTAGAGCCCTGGTCCTCAGCACTTCCGCCACACCCAGAAGTGCTGGGGGGAAGAAGACCAGGGACACCCGGAGTGCTTCCGAGTGCACAGCCGGCACTTCCACCACAGCAGAGAGTACCGGCAGGAGCTCATTGGGAGGCACCTGGAGCACATCAGAAGATAAAAGGGGCCACCTCCCTCCATTCAATGGCTGGAGTCGGGTGGAAGAAGGATGGAACTCGGAGGAGAGGAGTGGAGGCGGACCAGAAGAGAGAGAGAGAGGCATTTCTAAGAGGACTGGACCAAGGGTGCTTGGTGCAGGGGTACTGGGTTGTGTGCGTTGTTGTAAATAGGAATAATAATGAATAAATGTGTGTGTGGTTTTAAATCTTCAGTGTCTACCTGTCTGTATCCGGGCCAGGTACCACACTGCCCAGAGTCACATAGCGTCACTAGCAGGATTTGAACTTACAAACTTGCTGTATTGTATTTTTGATGTAATATACGATAATATGATACTGTGAAAGTAATGCAATTAGCAGCCAGTAATTTACTGTAAATTCACAGTTCATTTTTTGACAGTCGTCGATTGCTGTTTGTCAATATGATCGTACAGATATTGTCTCTTGTTCTATATTCTGTTACATAAAAATTACAAACGCCTCTTTAGAGTATTGTTATATTGTCATATAGGATTAGGGTTAGGGTTAGGGTTAGTGCAAGATTTATTGTCTAAATATTGCACTGTGCTCCTAGGATATGTAAATTTATACCACTGTATAATTGAGGGTGGAGTGGAGGCTAGGGATCTGTGCCGGCAATCGAATCCAGAAATTTGGCCCTTATCCTGAAATTGCTCCATCCTAGGTATGATGTTAACCTGCAAGCAGGTCCTCTGACGTACAGGGAAAACTTGGGCTGTTGGCGGCAGGATTGGCACGCCTGTGCTGAGGTGTCACCCGATTTAGGTGGTTAGTCATGTGGTGGGTACAGTACATCGGCTCATGCTCCCAACCTCTCTCTCTCTTGTATAGTGGTACAGATGGCATGAAAATAAAGACCACTTAACCTGGCTTGATCAAAGCTTAGGTAGGTACTCTCCATGAAAGCAAAGTATACAAACCAGCCTGCATAATACTGGATTGTGAAAAAAGTGGAAAAATCTCCCTGACTCCCATAGATTGATGGCAGGGACCGTGCATGGGGATCAATGGTAATTACCTGTCTGCTCTTGACTCCAAGTAATTACAAAGTGAGGACAGATTGGCCCAGTGCATTGGTTCCCCCTGTTCTTGGCTTCCCTTAAAAAGGAGAATGGCGTTACCTTTTAAAAATGCCGTCCCAATTGTTTTAAAGTCTTAACCTTGAAATTTACTTTTCTTTTTCTTTTTTCTCTTTTTTTCCCAGTAATTAAGGCAAAGCCGTTTTTCTTGTCCCTTGAACAGGTGCATAAATTGATGGGTTTGCATAGAGGCCTGGGCATAAAATGGCGCTGAGCTGAGTCACCAACTGTAGACAGCAGCAGACCTATATTGACACATTAGTATTCTCCATTGTTCTTGAGAAAGTGCTCAATCAGCAGGGCTAGTAACAGGTGTTCAGCGGCGCATAAAGAGGGAAACCACATAAATAAAAAGCCGTTGAGATGTACGGCATCAGATGCCAAATTGAGCTTGTGAGGCATCCACAAAATGTATAATGTGCCCTGGCACACATCACCATTTAACTTTAAAAAAGGGAAAACACTGCTTGGGTGTCATAGAGTCCCTCTGCAGTTTCATTTTAAAACTTTTCTTTACTTTTCTTTCTCTTTCTTATGGAAAACATAACATTTACACCTGATACAGGATAATAACATTTGGGCTTCTGAAGAAGATGTGGCTTGCGGAAGGGTTGTGGAGGAAAGCTGCAGACGTTCACTGTGGCCCAGCGGCTAAAGTGGCAGAATGTTCAGCTGTACGCCTGGAATCAGCAGAAGGAACTCCAGCAGGAGGGTGCATTCCGGACCCCAAATGTGAGCAGACCCTCCTACCCTTAAAACTAACCCAGGATAGGCACAACAACTGACTACCTGCGTGGACCTCATCTGCCAGGACATTTAGAAAACACCTTGGAATGGTGTTCATACATATACGGTAACATTCTCAAACCCCCTATTGGAGTCAGTAGTAAGTCATGTGGTACTGTTGTCTAATCTCATGGCATTGGGTACAAGGCAGGAACCAACCCTGGATGGAGTACCAGTCCATTGCAGCATGCACACACACACACACACACACACACACACGCACACACATACACATAGTATTCATGGGGACACTGTACAATTGTCAGTTACAGAATAATCCACCTTAATAAGAGCATAAGTGTCTGTGTGTCCGTCATTCCAACAGATGGAAAATCACAATTATTTGTAGTAATAAAATTAATTGCATTTGTCATTCCAACAGATGGCTCATCGCAAACATTTGTAATAATAAAATGCTTTGAATTTTTCATTCCAAGAGATGGTGCATCACAAACATAAACAGTGCCTTTACAAATCCCATACGAAATGACATATAATAGAGACATATGCATTACATTTGTCATTCCAACAGATCGCTCATCACAAACATTTGTAGCAATGAAATACATTTCATTTGTCATTCCAACAGATGGCACATCACAAATATTAACACTGTTTTTATGAATCCCTCTCAGTCACCCTTGCTGAGACAAGCAAGATTAGAAAAGCAGGCTGGGGGAATTTCCTCTTGGTGAGATGACTGCAGTGTCACACACATGCGCTTGGGAGGAAGTCAACAAGCCATAAGGTGAATGAAATATCGCGAGATGAAGGGTTGATTTCTAGTACTAATGCCTCTCTCTCTTTCATCAGAATCAAAGAAGAAAAATAACGATTCCATTCACTCACCTTCACCACTTCCGGATTTACAAAATGGCTGCCCAATGTCACTTTCTGCTTCTGGCTCCTGATGATGACGTCACATCCAGTTTCCCGAACAATGACGCCACTTCCGGCTCCTGATGATGACATCACCTCTGGCTCCCACACGATGACGTCGCTTCCGCCCATCAGCTTTTGACGTCATTTCCTGCCACATCACATCCGACCACCATTTTCTGTATAAATATCTCCATCTCGAAAACTGTAAATTGTCAGATGCTTTGGTTTTTTGATAATTTTTCATTGCCATTTTCCTAACGTCCGCTGGACATTATACGGGGCAATTCCCCAACTCTTTTTGATTTGGTGGACTTCAATTATTTCTTATTACAGTAGTTAGAAACGATTACACAACGCTGACAGTTGTTTCACCAGACTGAGGAAAAGGCAAGTTGCAATGGCAAGTGGTTGAGTAATGTTGATCCAGAACACTTTTTGATTATGTAGCCAGATCAAGGAGCAGAAAATGCACGTATGCAGTAAAGGTTAATTCTCATTTGAAGAAAAAATAAAATGACAAAATTGAAGTTACGGGGAACACCAGTAAGGAAAGTGGGTGGGCCTAGGCCCAATTGGACATAATGCTGGCTCCGCCCCTGCAGTAACGTTCTGTAGAGTGTTGAAGTCTGTCCCACTAGTGAGTATAAACAGGAAGTGACGCTGAACAGGACTCATACACACACACCAACACACACCCATATTGGACCTGTTTAGAGATCCCTAACAGTCTAGCAGAAATAAAGCAAGTAGTGGGGCTAGAAATGAAATTAAGAACTATTGAAGTAAAGAAAAAAAGAACACACTTCTAAAGGTACTAAAATTTACTTTTTATGGAAAATATTTTAAGAGCCCTCCTTTAGAGGATAAAGTAATGATACTTTATCGAACATCACGCTTACCCTGTGGTCCAAATAGAAGGCTTGGGCTTTTAAGGCATTTAAATGAGCACTTAGACCTCCATAGCTTTTAAAGCACACATTACGGCTCTGCGTATTTAAGTGACTTTTTCATAATTAAAGTGTTATTAGTGAAACAGGAAGTTGAATCGAAAAACTTTCAGCCACAATCAGCATCTGCTCACTTTAATTCTTACGTCACCATTTATAATATGGGTATTTTTTTGGCTTGTGGGTCTGCCTGTAATTGCTGCTTATTGAATGTAAATCTTCATATCTGTCCATTGATTTTCTGAATTTGCTTTACATGCAGAGTAGAATACATAGAGATCTGTGATCCGCTTGTGCTTCACTTTAATAATGTCGATAACAAGTTCACAAATAGTAAGAGTAAAATATTATTTGTCTTGATTGAAGTCTTTACATCAACAGAAGCTGAAATTTTATGAAGGTTGTAGACCACGTACTTTTTGTACGGGGAGGACCCAAAAATTCCCAGAATCAGTCAATAGCACGGCAGTAGAGAGTAATTCTTCAATATGCCACCAGTGGAATTTTTTGGATTTGATGTTATAAGGGATTTAGGCCCCTCTACGGGTTTCCAGCCCATTGATACACATGCAATATATAACAGAGAAGGAAGACAGATGGTTCTCCTTCTGGTTTCAAGCTCATTGATGTATGTTGAGACTGAGTGAACAGACGACGGGAAGCCAGAAAGAAAACCTGCTAGGCTACCCCATTTAACTGGCACAGAAAAATAGCAAAGAGGTCACATTTTTGGCCACAATGATCAGTTCATGCATTAAAAGACCACCGTGCCTTTATAATCACACTCAAAACTAATTCAGTTCCTCCTTCCATATTAGCTTCATTGCATTTTGCAGAGTTCGGTGAAGTTCGATGAAGTTCGAGGACATTCACAGAGAAGCGAACTCCTCAGGTTTCTCTCATCACTACCAACATTCCATGCAGGATCTCACTTTCAACAAGGTGCTAGTCCATTGCAAGGTGCGCTCATGAACACATTCGGGGTCAATTTCCAGTCAGCATCTAACCTGGCAGACAAAGGGAGAACATACCAACCCCATGCAGACCTCAATCTATGACCACACAGCCATGCTCTCCTTCTTAAAATTTCACAAATTTAAAAGTCATTTCATCGCAACATACAGGGTAGGATTCAAAAGTAATGAGCCTCATTTTGTTCTGACGTGAACGTACCTCGCCGCGCGCCCCACTTGCCAGCGACGGCGACGGTGGCTGTTGGCTTCACAATGCAACGGAGCTCCTACTGCTCCTAGCTTTCAGAGCGGTAGGATCAGCCTTGACGGGAACCCCTGTGCGGTAGTGCGTTACACGGTGGAATGGAAAGTTTGTTAGAGCAACGGTATGCGTTGAAGACGAAGACCATGCTCATTGCCTTCTTCGGAGTGAAGGGGATCATCCACTACAAGTTTGTCCCGCAAGGACAGACCGTGAATGCTGCTTACTACTTGGAAGTCCTGAAAAGGCTGAAAAGAAGCGTCGCGCGCAAGCGAAGGGACATCAAGGACAGCTGGAAGCTTCACCACGATAACGCGCCCAGCCACACCGCCTTCATCGTGAGTGCCTACCTGGCCCGGGTGAACGTTCCGGTGGTCCCCCAGCCTCCCTACAGTCCGGACGTGTCGCCTTCTGACTTCTTCTTGTTTCCGCGCTTAAAATCAGCGCTGAAAGGAAAACGCTTCGACTCGATCAAGGACATCCAATCAAATGTCAAGGCAGCCCTTGCAGCCATCCCGGAACAGGCCTACGTGGACGCCTTCGAGTCATGGAAAAGCCGCATACAAAAGTGTATTGATGCAGGAGGTGCCTATTTTGAAGACTATTAATTAGTTGCTCAATAAATTTGTCTTTTTGAACAAAGGCTCATTACTTTTGAATCCTACCCTGTACAGTGCATCCGAAAAGTATTCACAGCGCATCACTTTTTCCACATTTTGTTATGTTACAGCCTTATTCCAAAATGGATTAAATTCATTTTTTTCCTCAGAATTCTACACACAACACCCCATAATGACGTGAAAAAAGTTTTCTTGAGGTTTTTGCAAATTTATTAAAAATAAAAAAACTGAGAAATCCCATGTACATAAGTATTCACAGCCTTTGCTCAATACTTTGTCGAGGCACCTTTGGCAGAAATTACAGCCTCAAGTCTTGTTGAATATGATGCCACAAGCTTGGCACACCTATCCTTGGCCAGTTTCGCCCATTCCTCTTTGCAGCACCTCTCAAGCTCCATCAGGTTGGATGGGAAGCGTCGGTGCACAGCCATTTTAAGATCTCTCCAGAGATGTTCAATAGGATTCAAGTATGGGCTCTGGCTGGGCCACTCAAGCACATTCACAGAGTTGTCCTGAAGCCACTCCTTTGATATCTTGGCTGTGTGCTTAGGGTCGTTGTCCTGCTGAAAGATGAACCGTCGCCCCAGTCTGAGGTCAAGAGCGCTCTGGAGCAGGTTTTCATCCAGGATGTCTCTGTACATTGCTGCAGTCATCTTTCCTTTTATCCTGACTAGTCTTCCAGTCCCTGCCACTGAAAAACATCCCCACAGCATGATGCTGCCACCACCATGCTTCACTGTAGGGATGGTATTGGCCTGGTGATGAGCGGTGCCTGGTTTCCTCCAAACGTGACGCCTGGCATTCACACCAAAGAGTTCAATCTTTGTCTCATCAGACCAGAGAATTTTCTTTCTCATGGTCTGAGAGTCCTTCAGGTGCCTTTTGGCAAACTCCAGGCGGGCTGCCATGTGCCTTTTACTAAGGAGTGGCTTCCGTCTGGCCACTCTACCATACAGGCCTGATTGGTGGATTGCTGCAGAGATGGTTGTCCTTCTGGAAGGTTCTCCTCTCTCCACAGAGGACCTCTGGAGCTCTGTCAGAGTGACCTTCAGGTTGTTGGTCACCTCCCTGACTAAGGCCCTTCTCCCCCGATCGCTCAGTTTAGATGGCTGGCCAGCTCTAGGAAGAGTCCTGGTGGTTTCGAACTTCTTCCACTTACGGATGATGGAGGCCACTGTGCTCATTGGGACCTTCAAAGCAGCAGAAATTTTTCTGTAACCTTCCCCAGATTTGTGCCTCGAGACAATCCTGTCTCGGAGGTCTACAGACAATTCCTTTGACTTCATGCTTGGTTTGTGCTCTGACATGAACTGTCAACTGTGGGACCTTCTATAGACAGGTGTGCGCCTTTCCAAATCATGTCCAGTCAACTGAATTTACCACAGGTGGACTCCAATGAAGCTGCAGAAACATCTCAAGGATGATCAGGGGAAACAGGATGCACCTGAGCTCAGTTTTGAGCTTCATGACAAAAGGCTGTGAATACTTATGTACATGTGCTTTCTCAATTTGTTTATTTTTAATAAATTTGCAAAAATCTCAAGTAAACTTTTTTCACGTTGTCATTATGGGGTGTTGTGTGTAGAATTCTGAGGGAAAAAATGAATTTAATCCATTTTGGAATAAGGCTGTAACATAACAAAATGTGGAAAAAGTGATGCGCCGTGAGTACTTTCCGGATGCACTGTACACTTGGTAATGTCTATACTACAAAACGCAAGAATCTACATTTAACATTTGCATTATCAGCATACTGCGGTGGGTTGGCGCCCTGCCCAGGATTGGTTCCTGCCTTGTGCCCTGTGTTGGCTGGGATCGGCTCCAGCAGACCCCCGTGACCCTGTGTTCGGATTCAGCGGGTTGGAAAATGGATGGATGGATGGATTTTCAGCATATCAATCAGGTATCAATACACCCAGGAAAACTGGGATTTCAGAACAAATGCAATCCTATTGTTTACTAGTGGTTTTGTATTCAGAAGAGGCAATTTCAAACAAAAAAAAAATAAAGTGTTACCCGTGTATTCTGAAGGAAGAGATAATAAATGAAAGATAATCAATGTTAAGGGTAGTGTGAGAGGAATTCCACTTTCGACAGAGAATACATTCAACAGATCGGTAAGCCGAGCACACAGATCTCAAATGTCCTATAGATTTTCCTTGACCTACTTTTTAATATTTAAAGGGACAACGCATTTTTGTATTTGAAACAATTTCAAAGCGATCAAAGCGATGACTGAGTTCATAACTGCTTTATGTTCCTACATTTTAATGACAGCTGATTGAGGCCTTTTCACTTTTTTTGATTCTAGAGAGCGTTTTGGGGTTCCTCCTATTAAGGCAGTTTGGGAAAGCTCTTGTTTCTTTCTGTGTTTGAAACAGCAGGCTTTGGCCCTGCAGTGGATAAGCTGGTTTGATAATATTGTGTTAAGTTTCAGCTGATAAGACAGTATAAAGCAGAATTCTTAATGCCTTAGACAATGCCACATTTCATTTACTACTACTTCGTAATTTCGGCTGCTTGCTTCCACAATCAAAAGTTCTTTCGGTCTCTGCCCACAGCCATAAGTGAGGGTAGGAACGTTGATCGATGGGTGAATCAATTTTTTAATTTTCAGCAATGTTTTGAATTGAGAATTTGTTTTTCTTTCCTAAAATATTTTTTTAGAATAACTTGGGGGCTTCAACCCCTGCTCGCTTCACCCCCTGCCAGCGGCCACCTCTCTGAAACCCCTCTTAAGCGGTGATACAATGGGAAACAGATATATATATTGTGAGATACGCCCGAACACCACTAGACAGAGACCACGTCTTTATAAAAGCACACGTTTATTTTTCCTCTACTTCGCACAGCACACAGCGCTCCCGCACCAAACACCCCTAATTCGGACCTTTCTCTCACTGTCTGTTGGCCATCTTTCCTCTCTTCACGTGAGCTTCGTCCTGCTCCCACTCCCGACTCTAGCTCCCTGATTGTAGGGAGGCGGCCCCTTTTATTTCCACCCGGATATGCTCCACGTGCCTGATGACGTCCTTCTGGCAGCACTTCCTGGTGTGGCGGAAGTGCCGCTCTTGCACCTGGAAGCACTCCGGGCATCCCTGGAAGGATCTTCCTCCATCTTCCCGAGTAAATGGTTCCCGGGCTCTCTGAGGCTTGGGGTGCCCCCTGGCGGTGGCCACGGGCCCCAATGGGCTTGAGCCTCCTTGCTCTTTTCCCGTGGTCCCCTCAAGATCCAGGGCGGTTGCCCCCTCGTGGCCCGGGGGATGTATAAGCCACCTCCCGGTCCTTCCAGGCATCCTGGCTGGGTCTGTCCCTCAGCCTCCTGTGACAATATATTTTTTTAAAATGGTGATACAATGGGAAACAATTACATTTTTTTTAACTCTGGCGTGCTGCTGCTACCCTCACGCGTGATCTGCAATTCGCTCGCCTACCCTCCCCCCCCCGACCTCACCAATGGTAAGCGCCATTGTGAAGAGGGGACCTGAACGCACTCCAAGGCGATGCGGCCGCTCCTCCGAAACCCCTCTTAAGCGGTGATACATTGGGAAACAAGTAACAGGTGTTTTTTTCACCTCCTCTTTGCTCGAGAAGTTCTTGACTTGCTGCTGCTGCGTGCCTCGTGATTTGCATTTCGTGCGGAGCTTCGAACATTTAAAAGCCCGTACGGCACCTGAATATTCAATCTCTTTTTGCTGTTCCATTATTTCCTCGAGGAATATTTTCATATTGTTTGCGCTAATTGCGATTTTCACTTGCATTTTTGGATATTTTCAAATTTTCCTACTTCCATTATCTCTAACCTGCTCTGCATGTGTATCATGGGACTTGCGTCTGAAGGTTGCAAGTATGACGTGACTTGTCCGTCTCATGGGAAGTGAAAGTGTCTCTGTCTCTCTTCAAAAAATCACGTCTCGTCCCCGGGAAAAAGTCTCGTCTTGTTGCAAGTTTTGTTTTTATAATATAGAGAGATATACTATGTGGGAATTTGTGTTCCTTTTTCTCTAGCGCCTTCTATGTGGTTTCTTCGCAGTTGTAAATTTCCAGACTGTAATGATGAATTATTCACAGTTCTGCAATGTTATTTGTTTTATTATTGGGTTATTATTCCCATTAGCAGCACGTGGGTCCCAGTTGCCAGGGAAGTTATGTAGCACAAAATCCCACCTTGCGTCATCACTGTGACTCTTTAAATCCGGCACAAAGACTCATTTGGTATTCACGATTGGGATAAAAACTCTATCGAATGAAACACATATTCTTTCTCTACTTTCTGGTTCCCGATTCTACCATTTCTCTCTCTGACTTCGACTTCTGGTTTACGATTTGGCTTTGGTGTTTAGTGTTTGAGCTTTACGGTTTCAACTCTTTTCCGGTTTGACAAACGTTTCATTTCTTGCTCTCTTCTTCGGTCAGAATTGGCTCAGCTCTCTTTTCACTACAACTGACCAGTACAATGTCCACATGACGTTTTTTTAAAGCATTTTATTGAATGTATTAATTCTTTGAGGGATGAATATTTTTTCCAAAAAACTCAAGCACAAATAGCAATGGTTTCACACATAAGTCAACATAAAACGTTTGTTACTATGTGCTGTGGGTGCTGTTGGCATATGTTTGGCATCTATGGCAGCAGTGGCTGTGTGGGGGCACCTCGATGGTCAGCAGGTTGCACGGAGGGCCAGCTGCCTGGCTGTTTTCGCACAGCAGGTGGGTGGTGGTAGGGGTTGCAGTGTGACACAATCTGGTTTGTACCTCTAAGTGGTGGTCCTACCAGGCAAATGCTTCTGTAGGCACATCAGCTACACAAAAGTGTTCAGCGCCACGATCAGCTGGGGACCGATCAGATGATGCTGGTAGTTCACTTTTGTTTTTGATATCCATCTTCAGATCACTTGCATCAAACTTGGAGTCCGACAAGTCAGAGTCCTATTCAACGAAATTATGTAAAAGGTCCATGGAGTATTTTGTTTTGCACATTCACTTTGGTCTCTCGACAGATGTCGGTGCCATTTTAGAGGTTGTTTGCTCTTTGCTACTCATGCATGAGTAGGGAATCGAAGTTAAATCAACAAACTTATGTAACTTTCCTTCTAGCAAAGAGAGTCACACTAAAACGTAAGGGTGAGTTTTGTTGCAATTTACAGCTGATTACCTTCCTCTACTCTTGAATTTTGACAAAAGTCAACATCAGCCCTGAAAGAGTTAAAAGCAAATAACATTCCATACTAGCAAGTCAAATTTTATGTTCACATCAGATCAACCCCCACCCATGAGAAAGAGAGCTAGTCCAACAGAGCAAAACTTTAATAGTAGGGAAAATAAATAAATAAATATTATTAAAATAAATAAGGGAAGAGAATCCACTTCCTCAATTTAAATGCTTATTCTAAAATGTCATTGATTAAAAAAAAACTTTTGCACAGATCCTCTAAGTGAGAATTTGATTTTTGCCAATTTCAAATAGTAGAGAACATCAGTTACCCACTGACTTAAAAGAGGTGGGCTAGGATTCTACCAGTTGAGCAAGACAAGTCTGCGTTCCAATAGTATAGTCAAAGCCATTACAGTTTGCTTGTCCTTCTCCACTTTAAGCTCCTCTGTGAGCCCACCAAACACAGTTATTAGGAGGGAATGTGACACCAAGGCTGTCTGAAAGTTGTTTAGAAATTTTGGTCCAGAATGATGTTAATTTGGTGCAGACCTACAATATGTGGCTCAGTGAGGCTAGAGCTCGATTGCAATGTTTGCAGATTGGATTGTTCCCTGGAAACATTTTGGACAATTTGTTGAGACAGATGTGCTCGATAGATGATTTTAAGTTGAATAATTGTATGCTAATAATTGTATTTCAGAATGGATGAATAGTAACTTTCTCAAGTTAAATAATGAGAAAACTGAAATCTTAGTGATTGGCAATAATGGATGCAATGAGGCTATTAGAAATAAACTGGATACATTAGGATTAAAAGTCAAGACGGAGGTAAAAAGCTTAGGGGTAACTGTTGACTGTAATCTGAATTTTAAATCACATTTTAATCAGATCACAAGGGCAGCATTTTTTCACTTAAGAAACATAGCAAAAGTTAGACCTCTTATATCATTGAAAGATGCTGAGAAATTAGTTCACGCGTTTGTTTTCGGTCGGCTAGATTACTGTAACGCACTCCTCTCAGGACTACCCAAAAAAGACAAAAATCATTTGCAACTAGTGCAGAATGCAGCTGCTAGAATCCTAACCAGGAAAAGAAAATCTGAGCACATCTCTCCAGTTTTGATGTCACTACACTGGTTACCTGTGTCATTCAGGATTGACTTTAAAATTCAGCTTATAGTTTATAAAGTCTTAAATAATCTCGCCCCATCTTATATATCGGAATGTCTGACATCTTATATTCCAAATCGTAACCTCAGATCCTCAAATGAGTGTCTCCTTAGAATTCCAAGAGCTAAACTTAGAAGAAGTGGTGAGGCGGCCTTCTGCTGTTATGCACCTAAAATCTGGAATAGCCTGCCAGTAGGAATTCGCCAGGCTAATACAGTGGAGCACTTTAAAAAACTGCTGAAAACACATTACTTTAACATGGCCTTCTCATAACTTCACTGTAATTTAATCCTGATACTCTGTATATCCAGTTCATTATAATAACTATTTATGGTGGCTCTAAAATCTGTACTAACCCCTACTCTCTCTTCTGTTTCCTTTTCCTGTGTCCTTGCGCCACCACCATCTACTCAAAGCACCGTGATGTTCCAACAGTGATGGATTAAAAGCCAGAAGTCTGCATGACCATCAGCATCAAGTGACTCCGTGAGAACCCTAAATACAAAGAGGACTATTTCATTTATGTGAGGTAGAATGCCCAGAGGGGACTGGGTGGTCTTGTGGCCTGGAACCCCTACAGATTTTATTTTTTTCTCCAGCCGTCTGGAGTTTTTTTTTGTTTTTTCTGTCCCCCCTGGCCATCGGACCTTACTCTTTTCTTTGTTAACTAATGTTGTCTTATTTTAATTTCTTATTTTGTCTTTTATTTTTGTTTTCTTCATTATGTAAAGCACTTTGAGCTATGTTTTGTATGAAAATGTGCTATATAAATAAATGTTGTTGTTGTTGCTTTGTGGCTGCCTTCCACTCTTTTTCTGAAATCTTGAGTGAGATATCCTTTTCCCACTGTGCTCTGGGATCTTTGAAAGGAATGTTTTTATATATTACAGAAATGCTGTCCAAGTCCTCAAGACTGATCAATATTTTTTCCGAAATAGAAATAGGTAAGAGGTGAGGAAAATTAGGCAGGTTTTGTTTAGCAAAGTTTCTAATTTGGAGGTAGTGAAAGAAATGTGCGCCTGGAAACTTCAATTTAGATTGTAATTGTTTGTAGGATGCAAAGACGTTGTCTAAGTACAAATCTCTAAGTGATTTAATCCTGTACATTTTCCAAACATTAAACACTGTGAACGTTTGAGAGGGTGGAAAAAGGTGTTTATCATGCAGAGGTGCCACAGATAAAAGCTTCTCTATGTTCAAGTACTTCCTACTTTGGTTTCATATTTTGAGTGAATGAAGCACAACTAGGTTGTTAGCATATTGTCAATAACGTATATTTACTGGGGTACAAAGCAAGTAATATAAAGAAGAGCTGCAGGATTTTATTTCTATTGCGGAACAAGCCAGTGTGTGTTCATCTATTTGTGTCAATGTCCAGGTTTTTATTTTTATGGTTTTGACTCCTTTTTGGTTTGACATACATTTCATCTCCCGGTCTTCTTCTCACCTTTGGCCAGAAGAGGCTTAGTTCTCTCTTAACCACACCTGACCAGTACAATGTCTGTAAGACTTTGGACGCTACTCCAATCTGCCTGTTGATCTCCTGCTCCCTCGTCCTTTCACTCATGAACAAGATCCCACTGTACTTAAACTTCTCCACTTGAAGTAGCACCTCATCCATAACCCGGAGAGGGCACGCCACACTTTTCCAGCTAAGAACCATGACTTTGGACGTCATCAGGACGTCCAGTGCATGTCTAAGGTCACAGCATGATGAAGCCAGCATCTCCACATCACCTCATCTACAAAAAGCAGAGAAATGCGATTCTTAGGTCACCGAACTAGACACCCTGCAACTCTTGGCTGTGCCTAAAAATTCAGTCTGCTCAAGACTAAATGGATTTTATTCTCTAAGTCCGTCAGAATACGACATGTCCTTAAGTCTCATGATGCACCTGGTTGCTCTCCTTTGCACGGCTTCAAGTGCTGCTATGTCTTTCTTTAGTGTGGTGACCAGAACTGCACACTGCACACAAGTGGTCTCACTTGTGCATTATATAGTGTTAGCGTACCATTCCTTGATTTATATTCAATGGTTTTTTGCAATATAACCTAACATTTGGTTTGCCATATTAATAGCTTCTATGCATTGTTTAAAACATAATGTACATTTCTATAGTCTCTCAGTTATGAACACTAGTCCATGGTGCGTTACCATTTTTAAGCTATGATGTTGCTGCTCCATTTTTTCCAGGGTCTTTCTATTCCGACCCCTCAGACAGGTTGAGTGTCGCACTCAAAGGTCAAGCTGTGAGTCACAGGTGCTGACTAAATCAGTAACTGGAGTTTTACGGTCTAATGCCTTAGCCACTTGTAGTAATCGTCACTTTTTAAACTATTCAGGGAAAGTTATAATTTAACACGTGAGTTTAGTAGAGTGATTAGATCATAAGAGTCTTGGTATAAAACCTAACTATACGTTCAGAAATAGACTCCAATTTAACTAATCTACATTCATGAAAAGGTACTGTTTTGTCTTGGTGGAGAATATATATTTCTCTACTTTCCCCTTTTGTATTATTAATTTGTAGCCTTTGCAGAATGCCTCAAATCTTACAGACTTGCTACTGTTTATAAGGTATTGTACCATATAACTTCTCCCCACCTTCCCTTCTACATCTACAACCTCAGGCAATTAGGTGTAGTAAAAGGCAAGCATGAGTTAAGTTACAATTTAAGCAATGTATTATTGATAATATTCATAAATAATAACAATATGCAGTGTGTGACAGGCGGCTGGGTCCCATGCCCGGCCGGGACACCCCTGCTGCATATGTTCTGGGGGAGCAACCATGAGCAACTCAGTACCTCCCCCAGGACGCTTGGTGGCAGCCTCCCTGGCCAACAGTGATTTGCCAACCTCCCACAGGGCTCCATGGGAGATGGAGTCCTCCACAGCCTGGTTGGGAGCTGGGATAGCCGCTAAGGGGTGCTGCATGGATTCAACAGCCCAGCTGGACGAGTCCTCAGCCCCACCCGGAAGTGCAATTGGGACCAGGTGGTCAAGCACCTGGAACACTTCCGGGTGGGCTATAAAAGGAGCCAGCCACCACCACTCCACAGCCAGAATCGGGAGGAAGAGGACGAGGTTGCCTGGGAGGAGTGGTGGTGCCAGAGGAAGAGTGTTTTGTTGGTCAGTGTTCATTGCTTTTGGGACTGTGTTGGGCCTGTGGGACACAGGGAAGATGTGCCCCACGGCCGATGAGAAAATTAAGCTCTTTGTGATTTTATACATGCCTCTGCGTCAGTCTGTGCCGTGTCGGGCGCTATATAACGCCTTATTATAAGTGGTACCTCAAGTCACGACTGTAATTCATTCCAAAACTATGGACGCGACCTGATTTGGTCGCGACCCGAATGCAATTTCCCCATAAGATTGTATGTAAATACAATTAATCAATTCTAGACCATATGAACTGTATTCAAATGTATATTTTTTTAAGCACAAAAATAGTTCATTATTCCATAGAATGCACAGTGTAATAGTAAACTAAATGTAAAAACATTGAATAACACTGAGAAAACCTTGAACAACAGAGAAAGCTAATATTGTAAGAGTTTGCAGTAGACCCTTACGAACCGCTCACTGTAAACAATTTTTTTATGAGTTTTAAAAAAATTAAATGCCACTTCTCTTGCAAAACTTTTCACACCATCGTCTACTGGCTTTAAATTCCTCCCCTTCGCCACTCAAAGAAGGATTTTTTTTCAGCAAATCGCCATGAATCTTTCTCTCATATGATCGGCTCTCTTACGCTATCCCCTGCAAGTTGCTTCTCGTTCAACCACACTAGCAACAGTTTTTCCACCTCTTCCAGCACTTGAAGCATCTGCTTGGTTAACATTGTAACTCCTTTTGCAACATCAGCTGCTTTGTTTGGCCCTGTCTACGCAAACAAAAGAAAATGGGAAACGGAGAATGGCAAATCATTGGTGCGTACGAATGCGCATAGGGAAACTGGCCGCCGGTGTTTTTGTTCGCCACCAGAGCATGTGGTCGTGAACAGATGTAAAATTTTGGCAAAGTTTTTGATCGTAACCTGATTTGTACGTGTTTGGAAACATTCGTGACCAGAGGTTCTACTGTACAAAGTACATTTGAATATTGGCAACCATACAACCTGATAGATGGTGATGTGTAGTTTCAGGCGGCACACAGACTTGTTTGTTACTTAAAATGTCTCTAGTTAAGGCATCATTTGTGGTCAGCTTTCTTCAGAACAGGCCGCATGCCTGTCTCAGTATGGCTGCCGAGCTGCACTCTTCATTGTGTTGTCCTTTTCAGTTCATGGTGTGAGATGGTCTTCCATCAGTTTGGTAACAGAGAGAGAGGGTGAGGGAGTGAGCAAATTTATAGGTTTTCTGTCCAACCCCTAGAGCCAATAGGACGTCATGGAACTTAAAGGCTTCTGATACAAGCCAGTTCCAAACAGCCATACTTCAGACCAATGGGGGGACAGAATATCTTCACACCTGCCCCCAAAACTATGTGTTAAGGCAAAGCTTGGCAGTTAGGCAGCCTAGCTTTGTGTGGGGGTTGAGAGTAGAGACTTTAGCAGAGAAACACTTACCAAACTTGTAAAATTCAAAGAGACCCATTCCTAAAAGTTGGGGGGTAAACATGAATGTTTCTTACTAATGTAACACTAATATTACATTGCTTTGCCTAAGTTACAAAGAAAGACTTACAAAATATTTATCAACTTGTATGCAAAATTTCACATCACAACAGGTATCATACAGTATCATTTACTTAGGTAACATTCTGTAAATGAATGCCCATTAAGCAAAAACATTTAAGACATACCTGAATCGGGTGAAGGGTGGCATGGTGGCGCAGTGGTAGTGCTGCTGCCTCGCAGTAATGAGACCTGGGTTCGCTTCCCAGGTCCTCCCTGTGTGGAGTTTGCACGTTCGCCCCGTGTCTGTGTGGGTTTCCTCCCACAGTCCAAAGACATGCAGGTTAGGTGCATTGCCAATCCTAAATTGTCCCTAGTGTGTGCTTAGTGTGTAGCAGTGCTACTAAATAAGAACTGCATCTCCCAGCAGGCACTGTTGTGGTCAAAGGAGGTTAAAAGTAGTGCAAAAGGTGAACAATAGTTGTTTTCTTGTTGTACGTGGTATGTTGCATTTCTCTGTCATTCTGCCTTCTGTTTAACTGAGCCATATTTAATCATTGTGTCCTGGACTGTATTCATTTGTTGGGGTCTGGTTTGTCTGTCTACCTGTGTTCTGAGGACTGCGTTTGGATTTCATTTGCTTTCCCATAAGAAAAGGAGCGCTCCTGAACAATCCATCCGACTTCATCCTTTCAGCAACTACCGGTGGGACTGTGTTTTCTTTCACCCTTTCAACCTACAGATCACTGGACTTAATTTCGTCACCTCTCATTTAATCCGGTTTGGTTTTCATGGACTTTGCTGTGCGGTGTTTGTGTATATATGTTAAATGTAATATCGCAGAAGGGGTCAGGGGTGGTATTACTGTTTTCATTTAGTTCATTTTGTTTCATTATATTCGTAATTGTTTACCCTTCCCAGTGTGCGTTATTGGTCTCTGTAGAGAGTGTGTGTGGGTCGATCCAAGGCTGGGGACGTTCCTGGGGTCTCCTCTATTAAAATAAATAAATCACCGTCACCTTTGACGGTGTGAATCTTAGCGGCCCCTGACCGCTACAAGTGTATGTGTGTGCCCTGCGGTGGGCTGGCGCCCTGCCCGGGGTTTGTTTCCTGCCTTGCACCCTGTGCTGGCTGGGATTGGCTCCAGCAGGCCCCCATGACCCTGTAGTTAGGATATAGTGGTTGGAGAATGCACGTGGGTGGTTGGCATACAAACTACTGAGTATGATTTGAAGTTGCTGCAATGAAATTTGGGCCAAACGGACTCAACTGCCTGCCACATCATTTTGTTCCTGAGACTTTCGGGGTGTCTTTGTGTTCAGCCCTCTCTCTGTCGGTTGATCCTATCTATCTATCTATCTATCTATCTATCTATCTATCTATCTATCTATCTATCTATCTATCTATCTATCTATCTATCTATCTATCTATCTATCTATCTATCTATCTATCCTTTCATTTCCATCCTTTTGTTCCTCACACATCACCATATCAGTCCATAGCAGTAGAGATGGCCAGCAGGACTTTTTCCCATTGAGATCTGATGTGTTTAATTATTTTCAGCAGTTTATGTATACTGTATATATATATATATATATATATATATATATATATATATATATATATATATATATATATATATATATATATATATATATATTAAGAATGAATAATTATATAGTCCTGCGGTGGGTTGGCACCCTGCCCGGGATTGGTTCCTGCCTTGTGCCCTGTGTTGGCTGGGATTGGCTCCAGCAGACCCCCGTGACCCTGTGTTCGGATTCAGCAGGTTGGAAAATGGATGGATGGATGGATGGATGGAGAATGATGACTGAATTGGGTGATGTGCTGCCCTGAAAAACTGCATATTTTTCATAATTGATTTGTTTTGTATGAGATTTTTAAAAAGTTTAATATAAATGCTGACTTTATTGAGGACCTGAAGGTTATTATACCCTGCTCACCTGCAGATGTATATTATATGGGATTTCATAAGCTCCACAGCAATTCCAAGTTCATAAATGATCCCCAGAAAGGCCTGTAGTTTCCTTGCATCCCTGAGGGCTTCATATTTTTTTTTAAACGGCTTGGCCATCTTTTCTTTTCTGGTGCCTTACTAGCCGACATAGGAATCCCACTGTGTTGTTTTAAGACAATTTTGCGTAACTTCTCAACCCCTGGGATTAGGTAATTTTATCCAAACTAACTACATGACTTCTAGTTGTGAGGTATGTCACACTGACTGACCACAGTCTCTTTTCTCATTGTGGCACCTTGTCAATTTAGACAACTGAAAATCGCTGGCCTTGTCACATTTACTGACTGAATGACAACCTTTCCGGCTCAGTCGTGCTTGCCCGTTTTTGTGACAGTCAGTAACGTGCGGTTTAATGGAGCCAACGCTCTACGAAGGGTTGAGAGGTGATCAGGTACAGTGAGTTCAGCAGCAGTGTCGACCCTTTTTTCTTTTTTTTTCATTCTTAATATATAAAACACGAGACGCGAGAAAGACGAGCCTCTCTTCTGCTCGTGAGGTTCAAAGCATGTGTGTTCCTTATTCCTCATTGGAACATTCGAAGCATAGTACTTCAGGATACGCATTCATTGGCTTTCAAAATTCAAGCACACAGAATCCACCCCAAGCGAGTCGTGGACTATTTGGATTGAGTCACTGGGCCTCACAACTTGCTAAGATTATGTAAATGAACGCTATGACAGAAAATTGCTGGAAAAGTTACGTAATGTGATGTGGACTTTAGACAGCGGGGTAACACTTCTGCTTGACACTGCTTTCTGCTTGTTTCATATAATCTTCCCAATTAAAGGGCCCTTCACAGTGGAATTCTACTCTGAGCCTCTCCCAGGTGTCTGCGCCTCTCACCTTTGTCTCTAAGGGAGAACCCAGCGACTCTGCCAAGAAAGCTCATTTTGGCTGCTTGTACCCACAATCCCATCGGTTCAGCCATTACCCAAAGCTCATCTCCATAGGTGAGGGTCAGGGCAATAGATTGACTAGTAAATCAAGAGCTTTGCCTTCTGGCTCAGCTCCTTCTTCACCATTATGGACTGGTGTAGCGACTACATAACTGCGCTCACCACTCCCAATGTATCTGTTGATTTCACCATTCATTTTCCCGTCACTCGTCAGCAAGACCCGATATACTTAAACTCCTCCACACGAGGCAGTAACTCACCTCCAACTTGAACAGGACAATCCATCTTTTTCTTACTGAGGACAATGGCTTCAGATTTGGAAGTGCCAGTCCTCCTCTCTGCTGTTTCACACTCAGTCACAAATCTTCCCAATGCATGCTGGAGTTTTCAGGCAACAGGACCACATCATCTGCAAAAAGCCACAGCTTGATATCATGTCCATGAAAGCCACAAACAATTTATTAGACAAAGCACAGCCCTGGTGGAATCCCACACCCAATGAGACTGGTGCTGATGTTTTTCCGAGTATGTGGACACAGCTCTCACTGAGATTATATTGGGATGGAATCTCCCTTATTGGGAACATTGGAATCTCATACTCTCCCAGCACCCCCCAAAGAAAACCCTCGAAGAACACAGTCATACACCTCCTCTAAGCCCATAAAACACATGTTGACTGATTGAGCCTACTCCCATGGCCCCTCCAGGACCCTCATGAGGGTAAAGAGCTGGTCCACCGTTCCACAGCCTGGACAGAATCCACATTGCTCCTCCTGGATCTTAGGTTCGATAACTAGGGGGAGTTTCCTTTACAGCACCCTGGCATAAGCCTTACCAGGGAGGCTGAGGAGTGTGATCCCTCCATAGTTAGAGCTCACCCTCCAGTCCATCTATCCATCCATCCATTATCCAACCTGCTATATCCTAACTACAGGATCACGGGGATCTGCTGGAGTCAATCCCAGCCAACACAGGGCGCAAGGCAGGAAACAAACCCCCGGCACGGCACCAGCCCACCGCAGGGCACGCACACACACACACACACACACACACGCACGCACACCAAGCACATACTAGGGACAATTTAGAATCGCCAATCCACCTAACCTGCATGTCTTTGGACTCTGGGAGGAAACCGGAGCACCCGGAAGAAACCGACACAGACACGGGGAGAACATGCAAACTCTACGCAGGGAGGAAGCGAACTGTGCCATCATGCCGCCCACTATCCAGTCCACCTTTTAATAATGTTGACCACCACCTTGTTTGAAACTCCAGGGACACTGCTCCCAATGACCACAGAACATTGTAAAGGCATGTGAGCCATGACAGCCCAACAATGTCCAGAGCCTTCAACATGTATGGATGGATCTCATCCAACCCTAGGGCCTTGCTTAACTACCTCAGTGACCTCCATTAAGGAAGTGGGCATTGATCCCCCATTAGCTTCTGGCTCTGCCAGTGGTAGAACAGCAGCATGAATGAGCAGAATTTCTTGCTATGAGTTATTTAAATTTTCCCTTTAAAAACCTTCACATCATATCACATATATTCTTAAGGCTGATAAATGGTATTACCTGCTGATTTCCCAACTTTTTATATAACTTTGGTGTTTTTTAAAGCACTAGGTGTGCAGTATTGTTGCCCTATACATGGCACAATATGTCAGTCTTAAAACTTCCCACTAAGCAAATCTTGACATCTTCCCAAGAGTTCACTGCTTATCCTGGATATTCTTACCTAACTGCTAAAATATGTTGGTTAAACATTACAGCAATGGATAATCCCAGAAAAAAGTAACTGATAAACCCGCATTGAGCTTGCACCAGTTGAGCTGTTTCTATTTGGCTCTTTCTGTAACACATAATCAATTAACAACCTTTAGACTCAAGTTTTACAGATGTTTTAGTATTTGGTTTTCTATCAAGCCAAAAAGCAAAAAAGTTAAGTCCACAATTAATCAGAGACTAATAATGAATATGAGCACATACTGTAAGGCCTAGCAAAAGGGGCTAATAATGAAAAAAGTCATCTTAGCATTGGGCTGGCACACTGGCACAGTGCTTCTGGGGTTTGACACTAGCCTGGCCATTGTCTGTTTAAAGTTTGCAGGTTTTCCACAAGCCTGGTTGAGTTATCCTCCTACTTCTCAAAGACTTGTTATGCTAACTGGCCAGTGTAATTTGATCCAGTATGAGTGAGTATGAGTGTGAGTGTGCCCAGCAATGAGCTGGCACCATAGGCATGGAGGATTCCTCTTTCCTGACTTTGAACTGGATCAAAGTATTTATAAATGGATATGTGAATTCCAGAACATAAAAGAGAAATGTAATCAGGTCTGTTAGACATCAAGCAACAACCATACTATCACATGACCTATGTGAATATATGACGTCTTTTATAATAATAATAAGAGTGAGAAGTCAAGCAAAATTACACCTTTTATTTGCTAACTAAAAAGATTACAATATGCAAGCTTTCAAGGCAACTCAGGCCCTTTCTTCAGGAAAGATAATAATAATAATAATAATAATAATAATAATAATAATAATAATAATGGGCAGCACGGTGGTGCAGTGGGTAGCACTACTGCCTCGCAGTTGGGAGACCTGGGGACCTGGGTTCGCTTCCCGAGTCCTCCCTGCGTGGAGTTTGCATGTTCTCCCTGTGTCTGTGTGGGTTTCCTCCCACAGTCCAAAGACATGCAGGTTAGGTGCATTGGCGATTCTAAATTGGCCCTAGTGTGTGCTTGGTATGTGGGTGTGTTTGTGTGTGTCATGTGGTGGGTTGGCACCCTGCCCGGGATTGGTTCCTGCCTTGTGCCCTGTGCTGGCTGGGATTGGCTCCAGCAGACCCCCGTGACCCTGTGTTCGGATTCAGCAGGTTGGAAAATAGATGGATGGATGGATAATAATAATAATAATAATAATAATAATAATAATAATAATAATATACATTCTTTAAAGTTGTCAAAGGCTTTGATAAAGCAGCTGTAGCATCCGTCTTGCCTGGCCAGGATGCCTCAACACTGGGAGGACTGGGGGATCAAGAGTGGCCAGAAGGTTACCTCACCCGGGATGCTATATGGCAACCCCCCTGGGTGTTGGAGTTGGGAGTTGGAGTTTGGTACAGCCCTGTTGGGATCTGCAGACACCACCAGGGGGTGCTGCAGCAGGAGCTACTAAGCCCTTATGGGCAGTTCTTCCGCCACACCTGGAAGTGCTGCCGGAAATAAGTCATCAAGCACCTGGAGCACTTCTGGGTGCCTGATAAAAGGAGCCAGCAGTCACTACATTGGGGAGCCAGAGTCGGGAGGAGGAAGACGATGAAGTTTGACTGGAGTAGTGGAAAGAAGAAGATAAAGAGAAGGAAGAGAATATTGTGTTTGCGTTGTGCTTGTGCTGGGACAATGTTGTGCCTGTGGGAAACAGGGAAGGCGTTTCCCACAAGGTAAAACAAAATAAAAATCAGTGTGTGCCTTGAACTTGTGTCCCATGCCTGTCTTTGTTGGGTTAAGCTGGCAGTGTCTGCCTGGGTGGTCCACACAGCTTTAGGGTGAATCACGTGCCCGAGGACAGCGGTGGAAATTAAGGGGAAATGCATTTAAGACTGAAACAAGGAAGCACTTCTTTACTCAAAGAGTAAAACTTCCAAACCAAGTAGCTGAAGCAAAAACTTTGAAAACCTTGAAGACTTGAGGGCAGCTTAGCAGTACGAGCCAATTTTAGAAAGTTAACGTTTGATGTTAAATTTATATAGTGTTTGCTTAATTTCTATAGAATATCAGTTTCTTAAAGCTACCTAGAATATGGTGTAGCCTTTTACCCCTTGTAAGTTAACATGCTCTGTCTGTAGAACAAGAGAGCTAATTAAGCCAGTTAGGGAAATCAGCTTGCTGCTTGCGTGGACTATTAGATATGTTTTCAAAATGGAGGAGGCATCCAGTTTTCTGACCGTGTTTAAGTTGCTTAATGTGCCTCAAGTACGACTGTATGACCAAACGTTGAGAAATGAAACAAGAAATATGCCTAAAACTGATTTTTTCTTTTCCTTATAATACCACTTTTTTCTCTGTTTTCCCTTGAAATTTTACTAAAACTTTTAAAATGAAGAAATTTTGTCTGTGGAATTATTTGGAAAATGCATCACACTGTAGCTAGAATCATCCTACAAAGCAGCAGTTCTCAAACTGTGGGACGCCCCCCAAAGTAACAAAAAAGGGGGCACGAAGATGTGAAAAAAAGAAAACAAGAATCGAAAATATGAAAAATACATCTGTTGAAACCAAAACAAATTAACTTAAACTACATCCTGATACTAGAAAAATAAATATAGAGTTAGATAAATGTCAATAAAAGTTAAGTAGGTATAATAAAATATGAATCTATGATACAGTGCATCCAGAAAGTATTCACAGCGCATCACATTTTCCACATTTTGTTAAGTTACAGCCTTATTCCAAAATGGATTAAATTCATTTTTTTCCTCAGAATTCTACACACAACACCCCATAATGACAACGTGAAAAAAGTTTGGTTTCACAGCCTTTGCTCCATATTTTGTCGATGCACCTTTGGCAGCAATTACAGCCTCAAGTCTTGTTGAATATGATGCCACAAGCTTGGCACACCTATCCTTGGCCAGTTTCGCCCATTCCTCTTTGTAGCACCTCTCAAGCTCCATCAGGTTGGATGGGAAGCGTCAGTGCACAGCCATTTTAAGATCTCTCCAGAGATGTTCAATCGGATTCAAGTCTGGGCTCTGGCTGGGCCACTCAAGGACATTCACAGGTCCTGAAGCCACTCCTTTAATATCTTGGCTGTGTGCTTAGGGTCGTTGTCCTGCTGAAAGATGAACCGTCGCTCCAGTCTGAGGTCAAGAGCGCTCTGGAGCAGGTTTTCATCCAGGATGTCTCTGTACATTGCTGCAGTCATCTTTCCCTTTACCCTGACTAGTCTCCCAGTCCCTGCCGCTGAAAAACATCCCCACAGCATGATGCTGCCTTCACCATGCTTCAGTGTAGGGATGGTATTGGCCTGGTGATGAGCGGTGCCTGGTTTCCTCCAAACATGACGCCTGGCATTCACACCAAAGAGTTCAATCTTTGTCTCATCAGACCAGAGAATTTTCTTTCTCATGGTCTGAGAGTCCTTCAGGTGCTTTTTGGCAAACACCAGGCAGGCTACCATGTGCCTTTTACTAAGGAGTGGCTTCCATCTGGCCACTCTACCATACAGGCCTGATTGGTGGATTGCTGCAGAGATGGTTGTCCTTCTGGAAGGTTCTCCTCTCTCCACAGAGGACCTCTGGAGCTCTGACAGAGTGATCATCGGGTTCTTGGTCACCTCCCTGACGAAGGCCCTTCTCCCCCGATCGCTCAGTTTAGATGGCCGGCCAGCTCTAAGAAGAGTCCTGGTGGTTTGAACTTCTTCCACTTACAGATGATGGAGGCCACTGTGCTCATTGGGACCTTCAAAGCAGCAGAAATTTTTCTGTAGCCTTCCCTAGATTTGTGCCTCGAGACAATCCTGTCTTGGAGGTCTACAGACAATTCCTTTGACTTCATGCTTGGTTTGTGCTCTGACATGAACGGTCAACTGTGGGACCTCATATAGACAGGTGTGTGCCTTTCCAAATCATGTCCAACCAACTGAATTTACCACAGGTGGACTCCAATGAAGCTGCAGAAACATCTCAAGGATGATCAGGGGAAACAGGATGCACCTGAGCTCAATGTTGAGCTTCATGGCAAAGGCTGTGAATACTTATGTACATGTGCTTTCTCAGTTTTTTTATTTTTAATAAATTTGCAAAAATCTCAAGTAAACATTTTTCACGTTGTCATTATGGGATGTTGTGTGTAGAATTCTGAGGAAAAAAATGAATTTAATCCATTTTGGAATAAGGCTGTAACATAACAAAATGTGGAAAAAGTGATGCGCTGGGAATACTTTCTGGATGCACTGTATATCATTAATTAAAAAAGAACAAATTGGTATTAGTGGGATCTTTTCAAAAAAACATTAGGGGGGCGCAATTAAAACTGTTATGAAAACTCGGGTTGCAAATACTTAAAGGTTGAGAAACGCTGCTATAAACTGAATTAAAAGCTGCAGAACTTTGATAATGTTGGTGAAATGCATCTACTTTAGCTATTGGATAAGCAGACAAGTGTGATGGACTGAATGGTCTGCTCTTGCTTGTCATATTTCTTATGTTTTTTATCAATCTGTTTATCTCACTATAAAGTTATATGTCCTTGATTGATCCATCAGACTAAATGGCTATTTGCAGGCAACCTAAGGAAAAAACGTTTTCACTGATGGATCAGCCTCATTGCTGTGACAGCCAGAAAAATCAGTCCTTACGAAAAAGTGCATTTAACCATCAACAAAAATGAAGAAACCCATAATGATATTATACAGAATAAGAGTTGGGAAAGACCATATTAGTGCTGGTTTGCAGAACAGCATACAGTAGACGTCATCAGCATCTTGGTTTGAATGCCACCTGTACTCTGAACTTTCTTTCATTACGACTTACTGCTACTTCAGTTAAGCCAATATGAGAATGTTATGTTATGTGCAATGGCTGCCAACTGAACCAGAGAACGACAAGGAAAAGAATGCAGAATAACATTATTTTTTTTTTCTTATCTACAATCATAGTTTAGAGTAAGTGGATCAAAGAAGAAAAAGAAAAGTCACTATGATTGCCGTTTAACATTTCTTTTTTTGATGCCGTAAGGAAACACAAACAGAACAAAGAGACAGACTGTCTGGGTGTGAGATCTACGGCTTGAAAAAACTGAGACTGAGTCTTCCTGATGGATGGCCTAGATTAGGGAAGCCTGCTATGATTTACGGCTTTGATGAATTCCTAAAATGTCACGCAGCACATGCTGATGTGACTTAGATAGGTATAATTGGTCAGCAAGTTCAGACTCCATTGGCCACACTGTCTGGCATTTAAAGGCCCTCAACTAGTTGCCCTTTCAAATTTTTTGCTGGTTTCAATACTAATCTCACTCCAAGAATGTGCCTGATCATCATAACAGAAAACGGGGATTGTCTTTGCAGAGTTTGCATATTCTCTCCCTGGCTATCCTCCCAAATTCCTAAAAGTGTGTTATATGTTTATTACCTGTAACAGCTGTAAACTGGCCATATGTCAGCAGGTGAGAAGGCCCTTCCCTGTGCGCCACTTGTTCCTGCCTAACGTCAGATATGCCAGCATAGGCTCTGACCAACACAAACCTAAATTAGATTGAGTGATTAGGCAGGTTTGAGTACGTTATAGTTGTTTTAATTATTTTATCCGTACATTTCCACAACACAAGATAGGGGAAGCTAGAGTATCTTGGGAAAACTCACGCTGACATGAATAACTACATGTCATCAAGCCAGGACCTGAAGCACTAAGGCAGCAATATTGCACTTTGTGTCACCCTCATCAAATAGAATACACTGCTAATATTTGTTAAGCAAATATGAAGACAAAGAAATGGAGGTCACCTGCCTCTACTTGACACAGGGGTTTGAAAAATGGATGAATGAATAATTATCAACATTGAGGCAAGGCGGGAGCCATTCCAGCCTGTCACACATCTTCACTCACACAGGGTCACACAGTTTAGATCTTTGGGAATTTGGGAGGAAAACTCACACACAAAGAGAACATACATAGTCCATACCACCGGTTCCCAAACTATGCGATGCAGTGTCCTGGGGCACCAAGACTTGCCTATAGGGGCACCACAAAATATTCCAATATTAGACATCTTTTGCAACAGTAACAAAACCAAAATTAATTAAAAACATATAGAAATACTACTATCACCGTTATAATAACAGTATCCAACCCTTTTCTTAAGTTAAGTGTTTCTCCAGTGCGATGATCAGTTTATCTACATACAGTGCATCCGGAAAGTATTCACAGCGCATCACTTTTTCCACATTTTCTTATGTTACAGCCTTATTCCAAAATGGATTAAATTCATTTTTTTCCTCAGAATTCTACACACAACACCCCATAATGACAACATGAAAAAAGTTTACTTGAGGTTTTTGCAAATTTATTAAAAATAAAAAAACTGAGAAATCCCATGTACATAAGTATTCACAGCCTTTGCTCAATACTTTGTCGATGCCCCTTTGGCAGCAATTCCAGCCTCAAGTCTTGTTGAATATGATGCCACAAGCTTGGCACACCTATCCTTGGCCAGTTTCGCCCATTCCTCTTTGCAGCACCTCTCAAGCTCCATCAGGTTGGATGGGAAGCGTCGGTGCACAGCCATTTTAAGATCTCTCCAGAGATGTTCAAGTCTGGGCTCTGGCTGGGCCACTCAAGGACATTCACAGAGTTGTCCTGAAGCCACTCCTTTGATATCTTGGCTGTGTGCTTAGGGTCGTTGTCCTGCTGAAAGATGAGCCGTCACCCCAGTCTGAGGTCAAGAGCGCACTGGAGCAGGTTTTCATCCAGGATGTCTCTGTACATTGCTGCAGTCATCTTTCCCTTTATCCTGACTAGTCTCCCAGTTCCTGCCGCTGAAAAACATCCCCACAGCATGATGCTGCCACCACCATGCTTCATTGTAGGGATGGTATTGGCCTGGTGATGAGCGGTGCCTGGTTTCCTCCAAACGTGACGCCTGGCATTCACACCAAAGAGTTCAATCTTTGTCTCATCAGACCAGAGAATTTTCTTTCTCATGGTCTGAGAGTCCTTCAGGTGCCTTTTGGCAAACTCCAGGCGGGCTGCCATGTGCCTTTTACTAAGGAGTGGCTTCCGTCTGGCCACTCTACCATACAGGCCTGATTGGTGGATTGCTGTAGAGATGGTTGTCCTTCTGGAAGGTTCTCCTCTCTCCACAGAGGACCTCTGGAGCTCTGACAGAGTGACCATCAGGTTCTTGGTCACCTGCCTGACTAAGGTCCTTCTCCCCCCGATCGCTCAGTTTAGATGGCCGGCCAGCTCTAGGAAGAGTCCTGGTGGTTTCAAACTTCTTCCACTTACGGATGATGGAGGCCACTGTGCTCATTGGGACCTTCAAAGCAGCAGAAATTTTTCTGTAACCTTCCCCAGATTTGTGCCTTGAGACAATCCTGTCTTGGAGGTCTACAGACAATTCCTTTGACTTCATGCTTGGTTTGTACTCTGACATGAACTGTCAACTGTGGGACCTTATATAGACAGGTGTGTGCCTTTCCAAATCATGTCCAGTCAACTGAATTTACCACAGGTGGACTCCAATGAAGCTGCAGAAACATCTCAAGGATGATCAGGGGAAACAGGATGCACCTGAGCTCAATTTTGAGCTTCATGGCAAAGGCTGTGAATACTTATGTACATGTGCTTTCTCAATGTTTTTATTTTTAATAAATTTGGAAAAACCTCAAGTAAACTTTTTCACGTTGTCATTATGGGGTGTTGTGTGTAGAATTCTGAGGAAAAAAATGAATTTAATCCATTTTGGAATAAGGCTGTAACTTAACAAAATGTGGAAAAAGTGATGCGCTGTGAATACTTTCCGGATGCACTGTATATAAAAGCCAAATGTCACTAACTCACTCATCACGAAATTTCCCATATCATGAGGACTTGGGACTTGAAATTTGGAATGTAGGTTACCCTTGGCCCATAGGTGCTCGCTAAGAAACGGTTTTAGAAATTTCGTAGTCCAAGAGCGAAATTTCTTATAGTTTTTCAGACCCGTTTGTATGTCTGTCTGCTTTTCACGAGAGAACCACTTAACGGATTTACATTGGTTTTTTTCTATAATTTGCCTGAAAATTGAGTTGATTTTGCGACATCTCTCATCGCGTTAAGTATCATAGTTTGCTTGCAGAACTGCTATATTAACACGAATCCGAGAAAGACTCATTGGCCTGTGGTGTAGGGGGGTGGAGCCCCTCTCACTTACGCGTCTGCCTTAACCTTAACTACGCTTAGTTACCGACCGAGAGAACTACTTAATGGATTTAGATCTGTTTTTTTCTATAATTTGCTTGAACATTTTGTTGATTTTGCAACTTCTCTCATCACGCTAAGTATCATAGTTTGCTTGCAGTAATGATTTATTAGCGCAAATCCCAGAGAGGCTAATCGGGCTGTGGGGCCCTCCTCACTCACGTGTCTGCCTCGGGGCATAACCTTAACTCCACTTAGTTAGTGAACGAGAGAACTACTTAACGGATTTAGATCTGTTTTATTTCAGTAATTTGCTCTAGCATTCTGGTTGATTTTGCGACTTCTCTCATAGTTTACTTGCAGGAGCGATATATTCACGCTAATCAGAGACAGAGACTGCTGGCCAAGGGGAGGACGAAGAATGACGTCAGGAGTAGAGAACTGGTCGGGGCCCTCCTCACTGTCCTGTTTTAGTAATACGCAGGTGAAACTGTGGGGGATGGCTAGTTCATAATAAATGATGTGCCACTGACGGGACCAGATAGTATCATTCTGAGAACAGACCTGAATGGATGTCAGGTAACAAGCGTAGATGCGTATGAATCACGTGAGTATAACAGGCTTGTTCCATTTGTGATGCATGAACTAGTCAGGGCCAATCATTGTGCGTAAAAGAAGTCACATGGTCGAAATTTGTCTTTTCTGATTGGTGTCTGTACTCGTATATTAATCGCTATGTCTGTGTTCTTATTTATTGAAGATCGAACTCCTTCCATATGGTGTTGTGATCAAAATAGTTTTTAAAAGTTGTTGTTCTTATCCTCCTAAAAATGGACAAGTTTTTATTGAACTTTAAATAAGCACGCTAGGACTGAAAATGAAGAGGATGCACAACAAATGATTGGCGAGTGTGTGAAGTAGCGGAAATATCGTAAATATGAAGATAATTATATGGATCTTAGTTTTACATCAACCAATGCTAATGGTGAAGCGAGACCGCTGTTTGAAGATTTTTGGCTCCAGGATGCAGGCTTCCAAGTAAGCTAAAACGGCATTTAGAAACCAATCATTCTAACAAGAAGTGATTAAGAACTATTATAAACGTTTGTGGTAATTCACGATTAATTTTTCGTAACTAGTCACGCCAAGCCAAAAACTGCACACTGCAACTGCCAGGTATGGGTTATAGAACTTGTCACAAACTTGACCAAGAGTCATAACAGGGTTTGGGGCAGCCACCCGTATATTGTTTCCTGGCTGCAAAATTAACACAATTGATAGCACTGGTGTGCACAAATCAGAGTCCAAAACAGAACTGAAGGGGTAGGGGAAAAATGGCAGCTTTTAAGGGCCAATAAAGGAAATGACATCAGGAGGGTAGGAACCGGAAGGGTCATCCTCCATAGGCTCGGGCCCAGAAATGACATCATAGGGGGTGGAACCGGAAATGTCTTCCACCATAGGCTCGGGCCCGGAAGTGACATCAGAGAGGGTTGAACCGGAAGTGTCTTCCTCCATAGGCTCAGACCTGGGAGTGATGTCAAAGGGGTCGAAAGCAGGCTTGACGTCATCAGGACCAGGTGGGATTTCCTGTGAACGATCTGCAGAAAAGCAAGAAAAAGAGTTAGTGCACTCCGCCACATCCCAGTCTGGCTCTGAATTACTCTCATTCAAGCCCTTTAGCTGACTCCTATGCACACATGTGTGACAAACTATAAGCTATACTGTGATTTAACTTGGGGCGCTGTGGAAAAATCTTGAAACAATAAGTGTGCCGTGAACAGAAAAAGTTTGGGAACCGCTGGTCTACATAGATAACAACCAGCAGGCTCAGGGCACAAACCCAAGATGAATCTGTGACACAACAGCTCTTACCAGTGCACCACCATTCTGCCAAAATATATGATGGTGTATAATTATAGCCTAGGAGACCCAGGTTCGCTTCCCGGGTCCTCCCTGCGTGGAGTTTGCATGTTCTCCCCGTGTCTGCGTGGGTTTCCTACGGGTACTCCGGTTTCCTCCCACAGTCCAAAGACATGCAGGTTAGGTGCATTGGAGATTCTAAATTGTCCCTAGTGTGTATGTGTGTGGGTAAGTATATGTGTGTGTGCATGTGCCCTGTGGTTGGCTGGCGCCCTGCCCGGGGTTTGCTTCCTTCCTTGCGCCCTGTGTTGGTTAGGATTGTCTCCAGAAGACCCCCATGACCCTGTAGTTATGATAGAGCGGGTTGGATAATGGATGGATGGATAGATGGATGGATAATTATAGCCATAAATCCAGCTAAATTTACACTGGTGGTGTAGTAGTAGCACTGCTTACCTTATAACAGGGGGCTCAAATCCTGGATCCTGCATGGAGTGTGTATGTTCAGCCAACATTTTTTCTTTCAGGTGTTCAGGTTTCTTCCTGTAGTCAAAGGACGTGCAGTTTGGGTGGATTGGCGATGCTAAATTGGCTCTGACCCAGCTCTAGAACAGGGGTTTTAGATGATAGATAGATGGATGTATGGATGGATGGCTATAAACAGTGCTTTCAGAAAGTATTCAGATCCCTTCACTTTTTTATAATTTATTATTTTGCAGCTTTATGCTAAAATCATTTAATTTCATTTTTTTACCTCATCATGCAACATTCAGTACCACAAAATGACAGAATAAAAACAGGATTTTAAGAAAAAACTGGAAAAACACATTGAAACAAGTATCTAGGAGTTTGGTCTTGACACTTAAAATTTGGCTCAGGTGCTTTAAATTCTAATGATCATCACTGAGATGTTTCTACACTTTGTTTTGTGTCCACCTTAAGTCAGTTCAATTGATTGGACTAATTAGGAAAGGCAGACCCCCATCCATCTAAGGGTCCACTGTTGACATTTTATATCAGAGTAAAAACCAAGCCAGGAGGTTGAAGGAATTGTCTGCAGAGCTTAGAGACAGGATTGTGTCGAGGTACTGATCTGGGGAAGGCGATAATACATTTTCTGTAGCATTGATTTGGAACAATCCGTACAATCCTGTTTTTACTTTGTCTTTCTGGGGTTTTGAGTGTTGCTTGATGAGGGAAAAAATTAATTTAAATGGGTTTAGCAAAAGACTACAACATAACAAATGTGAAAAAGGTGAAGGGGCTCGATTACTTTCTGAGAGCAACTGACTCTGCCCTTCTGGTCTCCTGCCTTTAAAGCTCACCGCTACCAGAAGGAGGCAGTCAGGTGTGAACAGACTGCACCGCAGAACAGAGCTCCCTATCACGTGCCTTATTCAACCATTCTATCTATCTATCTATCTATCTATCTATCTATCTATCTATCTATCTATCTATCTATCTATCTATCTATCTATCTATCTATCTATCTATCTATCTATCTATCTATCTATCTATCTATCTATGTACAGTGGATTCAGAACATATTTAGACCCCTTCACTTTTTTTACACTTTATTGTGTTGTACATTATTTATATTTAAGTATATTTAATTTAAAATGGATAACTTTGCCATTTTTTCCCATTGATCCACACTCATCACTCATAATAATAAAATAAAAGCATGTTTTCTTAAAGTTTGCCAAATTTATTAAAAATCCCAAACTGAAACTAATACTCTATCTATCTATCTATCTATCTATCTATCTATCTATCTATCTATCTATCTATCTATCTATCTATCTATCTATCTATCTATCTATCTATCTATCTATCTATCTAAGTGTCTTTCATACCTACTTATTATATAGTGCCTTTTATATCTAACTATCCAGTATCCCCACTTCACCCAGCACATCGTGGTTTTGACTTGATGAGAACATATTACACATATTACACAGTTGCTTAATGGCATTAAGGATTATATAAAAATATACAAGAGGTGGTGTCATCAGTGTTCAGTCACATCACGGTTCAGAGATGCTGACAACTAAACAAGTGAGCATGAAGGTAAAATATGAGCACGATGAGGACAGCCATCTCAGTCTCTCACTCATTATAAGTCTGGCCTTAAGATTCACAATGACATCCAGCAGTGCTTTGGTTTGTGCTGCTGCCTTACTAATCCAACATCATTGGCTTTCATCCCATGAAGGATCTTTGACTTCATAGAGTTTGCATATTCTCTGTGTGTTGGAGTGTTTTCTTTATCTTCACCATATACTCAGGTTTTCCTCTGATATCCCAAAGACATTTAGTTTAGGTTAATCACTAGTGATGAGCAAAACGATTTGCATGAAATTGAATTCACAGTGAAACTTAAAAGCTTCGCCTTGTAAAACATTTTGCCAAACAAATTGTGTGTTGCCACAAGCAAATCATTAGCACGTGTATTTTTGCCACCACATGCAACATCATGGAACATTTTATTATGGTGCAGAGTGTGGGGCACAGCTAGAGAGCCAATACCTGCAGGCACTTCACTGCTTCTAAAATCCATTGGCCTGGTATGTGGCTGACAGCTTCAGCTTACGGAGTTGAGGAAACTGAGTGCAGATGATGTCACCTATGGTGTTACCCTCTGCCCCTAAGTCTATCGTGCGAGTCGGAACTGGCGGTGTGAATATGCAGGCAGGGAACGTGATGATATTACATCGAGCCGCATGGAAGGAGCTCTGGAACTCTGGGGTAGCCCTGGGGGGAGAACCTGAAGAAACTGATAGTGGTTTCAGATGTCCAATACTCCTTAGGGAGCAATAATTCTTTATTGTAACCCCTAAAAAAAAAAACAAAAAAAAAAAAAAAACAAACCCACAATATCTCATTGTAGTGTGTTTCATGTCTCAAAACACCAAAGCAAATTTTAGGGATAATTTTACAAACTTTTAAGTGAAACAAAACTCTGCTGTGTTCATCACTACTAATTACCAGCTCTAAATTAGTGTTATATGAGATTGGGCCATCAGTATTCCCTGTAATTGTCTGGCACCCAGTCCTGGGTTGGCTTTTTTGCCTGTACCTGGTACTGCCATGATAAGCTCTGGCACCCCACAACCTTTAAAGAGAATAGACAGATTTCAGAATGATGTGTTATGTTCTCTGATATTAACAAGAGTCTGAAATCTCAAGACAAGATGGCAGGCATGCTACTGTGTCCAGTATGGCAGGGTAGGCTCTACTTTGAGCCTAAACTGGATTAAGGGGAGTATCTATCTATCTATCTATCTATCTATCTATCTATCTATCTATCTATCTATCTATCTATCTATCTATCTATCTATCTATCAATCTATCTATCTATCTATCTATCTATCTATCTATCTATCTATCTATCTATCTATCTATCTATCTGTCTGTCTGTCTGTCTGTCTGTCTGTCTGTCTAATCCTGCCTATTATACTACAAATTAATATCTATCTATCTATCTATCTATCTATCTATCTATCTATCTATCTATCTATCTATCTATCTATCTATCTATCTATCTATCTATCTATCTATCTATCTGTCTGTCTGTCTGTCTGTCTGTCTGTCTGTCTAATCCTGCCTATTATACTACAAATTAATATCTATCTATCTATCTATCTATCTATCTATCTATCTATCTATCTATCTATCTATCTATCTATCTATCTATCTATCTATCTATCTATCTATCGTGCCTTTCATACCTACCTATCTATTATATAGTGCCCTTCATATCTATTTATTATATAGTGCCTTTCACATCTATCTATCTATCTATCTATCTATCTATCTATCTATCTATCTATCTATCTATCTATCTATCTATCTATCTATCTATCTATCTATCTATCTATCTATCTATCTATCTATCTGGGTATTAGTTTGTCTGCTTTCAATTTCTGTATTAACATGGTGCTTCACACTGTTTTAGATATCTTTTAAAAGTCATAAATTACAAATGTTGTTTTTGACGTGTATTCAGTGTGTATAACTAACCACTCAATAGCAGAAGCACATTTCAGTGTCGTCTAATTAAAAGAGTAAAAATAT